>NW_008626489.1:0-23492 GCF_000691845.1 Merops nubicus
ATTTCCTTCAGAAGCTCCCTGCTCATCTCTGCAGGTGTCTTAGCTCATCTACCCAATTTTTTACTCAAGGGAATGCACCTATCTTGGGCTTGTAGGAAGTAGTATTAAAAAATTGACTTCTTATTTTTGAATCAGAATTTACTCTTTCTAATAATCCAGAAGAAACACTTAGGATTTACTAGAACCATAAGCAGTAGTCATAAAATGTGATGATGGGTCCAGTTCTTCACAGTGTGGGGTTTTTTAATCCTTGCCCAAAGTGGAAAGAATCAGAGCAGCACTTCATCACAGTAAATCATTTGACTATCATGACTATTCCTATACACCCTTTGATAGCTATGGGAATAATTGCAATGAATAAGGATTTTGGCCTTAGTATTTGTGAAAATGAGAACACTAAACCTGGAAATGAAAGACGGATCAGGTTTATGTGATTCCATGTAAAGGAAGGAAATCACTGTGCTGGAAATACTTAGCCGCAATGAAAAGTTTTATAGCTCTGGTATATCTTGAAATAAAGTCAAATGACCAAAACCTTTTATTGAGTCACTCATCTGCATGCTTTATAGCAAAAATTAACAGCACGTCTAGGCACCCCTTCTCCAGTTACTCAGTATCTGCGTGATACAATAACTGAGAAGATTCCCCAGTTTGTGCTACGTGCCAAGTGTAGCCAAAGGTACGCTCGCTGTCCAGGCACAGGCTCTGCAATAATGTGTTGACTTCAGGCTGGTTTTCCCTGCCATGTAAGGACTGCAGTGGGAAATGCTGACACTAGTCGTGGTGCTCCTTTGCTAGTTGAGGACTTCTTGGGTCAAACCCCTAACGTTTTTTTTTGTTAAGAAATTCTGCTTTCTGTACACTGTCACACAAATGTTCCTGGTGATCTGTAGCAATTGATTTCCAAATCCTTGAATGGTTTTATTAAATAGAGGAGAAAAAATATGATTCAGGTGAAATTATCGAGTCACTGCAGACACAGAGTCTGCAATATTGACAAATATGTCTGTTATTGTAGAGAAAATAATAACATTTTTTTGTTCGTTGTGCTCCAAAGTGTTCTTTAGTTACTTAAGCGTTACTGTAAATGTTCTGTTCTTTGCTTGTATTACTAGTTTCTTGGCTTCATATTTTAATGTAAGGTAACACTATCTAAACAAAGAACTTGCATTGTATTCTGCATCACAGGCATCTATCAGTAAAGTCTGGTTTAATCAGTATTGAGGAACCTGTGGAAAAACTTACAAAATGTATGTAATTCTCACTTTTCAAATTAAATATATTTGGCTTAAAATTTTTAATGATGTTACAGTGTATGTTGTAATAAAAACATATTGAAAGATGACATTGTAACAAGCAAAAGGGAAACATAATGAAAAGAAATATCCTAAATGGAGAATGTCCTAAATTCATGAGGTATGTCAGAATGGAGGAAAAATGTAGTTTGATTTTTTTAAAAAACTTTAAATACTTACCTGATGCAAGTTGAAATGATGATCTTATGAAAGTCACATTCTATATAACATCTGTTAGATACAAGCATTATTGCAACTGAACATGGAAATTTTCAGTTTCATCATCTGTAGAGATGCATATGTACACGCTAAGTACCATAAATTAACAATCTGATCACATTTTCAAAGTATCTGAACCAGTATAATAAAGCTTTTTTTCATTAATGTTTCTGCTCATAGTTTAAGGGTCACCCTAGAAAGGATTGAACTTTTTTTTGAGACAGTTTGTTTTAGAGTGTACCAAAGCATGTTGTACCACCCACTCCTGGGTGTTTGCAGCAGCAGGTGCCTCCTCCCTGTCCAGGTGCTGAGGTGGGCTGGGGAAGGCACCTGCACACACAGACAGTTAGCACCAGTGCTGGGAGGGACATTCTGTCAATGTGCATGTGGTTTCCCAGCCAGGATGGGTGTTGGGAGAATGAAAAGTAGGTTGTTGAACTGCAGTCCCTGCCTGAGCATTTAACAGGAGAAGATCAAGAAATGCCTTCTTGTGTGTGTGGATTTAGTGGCATCTGAGCAAGCAGTCTCTGGGATCTGCTGCTCTATTGCCTTTACCTGGAGATAAATGAATCCTGTTTATCTTAAAATAATAGGAGAAAAATCCTTAAAGAATACTCTTCTAAAGTGGTATAAAAGATGTATATCAAGGAGATCCAGCCAAAGAATCATATTTTGCTTCGTTGCATGCTGGTAGCAGTGGTAGGTGTTTCCTCAGATCACCATCAGTCTTGAGTTTTCACAATGTAACTGGCTTTAAGCAGGTGATACCCAGACATCCTTGATCATTTGAATTATTGACTTATATTCCAGTGGTCAGTAAGTGAATGGTACTCTGCATATCTAGTGGTTCACTTTTTCTGTTCTACTGCATCCTTTTCCATGATGATTTATGAATGTTTGAGGTTATTTTGTTGTGTTCTGTGATGCAGTGCTATAAAAAGTATCACGTTGTAATGCTGTTTGTAGACAAAGATAAATCTAGACTGCTTCTCTGGAGTATTGTGTGCCGGCAGCCTCCACCTGCTGGTAACTGAAACAAGTAAACAATAAAGTTCATTGTTACTTTTAAAAAGATGCTGTAATTGAATGCATACACACACTGAGTCTTAGGTGCTGTCCTGATTTCTGCACAGTCAGGGTCCGCAGCCTATCAAATCTAAGGGAAAAAAAATAAAGGTACCTGCAAGTTGTGACTGTGCAGTATGGTTAAGATACGGAGAATTTCACGCTCCTGTTTCAGTAATTAAGTCTACTTCATATACTATGTCGTTCTTCAGTCTTTGTGTTGTTGTTGGTTTCAAAGCCATTGCTTTCAGTCTGTCTCTGTAGGATGTTGCATTTGTTTCCCTACGTGGGAAACACGGGAAAGAGGAGGTCAAACAGCAGGATGGGTTTGGTAAATAGATGCTAGAATTTGTCCTTTCTGTCTTTCATTACACAGTGATGAAGATCCTCTTTGCAGGAGGAGACTGAAATCTCCAAATCTTTCAAGCAATGTCCCCCCACTTCTGCCTCTACTTGCCACTTGGAAAGCATGTGTGGACGCCTCAGCTAAAAAAGCACTTTCTCACCTTTGTTGCATAATCTTTTACTTCAGAGTGATGTTGTTTTGAGGTTTTGCACTTTGTTCTAACATGGTTGATTGCCGGTGAGAGGAGAGTATGTGATGCCTCCAGTGGAACTGGTGGGTCCCTAATGCATGTTTTATAAAACTGAATTCCAGTAGCCTGGAGGAAAAATAGTACGTTGAGGTTAAGGGAACAGACGTGATTGAGGGTACACAGTGACATCATGGCTTTTTACATGGCACACCTGCTGTCAAGTGTCCCCCTAGTACTTTAAATCTTTATTAAACATATGAGCTAGCAAGATTTAAAATTATACAGATTCACACTTGAATACCTTGCTTAATTACTTAGCTGGCAGGGCTGTAAAGCATTTAGACATTATTTAGAGTCATAAAAAATCTTTGCTTCAGTTGCACCTTTTGTTTAAATTCAGTTAATTTTCTGATAGTAAAATAGAATAAAGCAATTCTGTATTCCAATATAGACTCATAAAGATCACTTCTTATTTCTAAAGTCTTTGAGTCATCTCAGACTTCTTGAGAACTTTTTTCCTTCCTGAAGATTTGGGGGTGTTCTGCCAAAACCCCATGTTGTATTAAAAAAAGTAATTACTCACAATTTAACTGCATGTTTTACTTTACCAAGGTTCCAAAACTACTGCCTGTACTTAGAAATGCAAAAGCAAGAACATTTTGACCTTCTTAGAATGATATGTAAAACTATCTGAAAGGTGTCAGTAAATTTCTAACCTTGTATTAAGCAGTGTTTTATCAAGTCACTTTAATCAACAGTGCTTTAAATTACTACTAGACTGACAAGCTCTTAGGACATTTTCAGTTAAAGAATTCAGAAGAAAGCAGTCATTTTTCTGTGTATTCTTCCTTCCAAGAACCCAAAGCATTAATGATGTGTTTTCATGTATGCTGCATCACAATATTTACAGAAATGCTGTCAATTAAGAGACTAATTCCTCGCTGAAAACAAATGAGAAAAAGCTAGTGACATTATCAAGCTGGTATTTGGTAAGTGGTAACTTACAATGCTGTTCATGTACATAGTATATTGCTCATTTTTCAGTTGTGGTGTTAGAACCAATGTGTATTTGATAGTGAACGTACAGTTAATTGGATAAACTGATACCAATTTCTTGTTGCAGTAGCACTGAAACAAATTTGTCTTCCAAGAAGAGTGTGTATTGATTAAATGCACCTTGCACTAAAGCAATTAATATAGGTCTTCTTGATCCGTCAGTGCCTGTTCCATTATCATTAGAAGGCCTGATCATACAACAGCTGCAATGTAGTGTAGTGTTTACAACTGAGAATCTGTTATACTTAAGAAATGGTCATAAGTCTCTGAAGTTGACTCTAGTCCTTCAGATTCTGAAACCTCTTGTGGAGCAGGCAAGAAATGAAACCGTTTTCTCTTTCTGCATAGTCTGTAATTTCATAAACCAAAACTGTAGGCTACAGCTTTAGAGGATACCCAACTATGTTGAAAATAGACCTTGTAATGCTAATGTAATCTTGTAATGCTAATTTCATGTGAAGGAATATGAGAAACAAAAAGAGCTATCAAAGGAGAACCAGTTTCCCTGTTCAGAATACTGGACAATATTTCCAATTGTAACCACCAAAACAGCAACTTTTTCTTTTTAAGAGCCATTTATTTACTTTCTGGTAAACAAACAAATAAACAAACAAAAAGCTTCCTCAAGGAATGCTGAGATTATTGTGTAATATCATGATCGGAGAAACTTATTTTTTTAGAAAAAAAGTCCCAACATCACCAAAAAAGGTGCAGATTTTCTGACTGAGAATAAAATAAATGGGCATATACTCAGTCAGGTTTCTAGGTTTATATCTGAATGCTAGGCAGACAGTGACTAACCAGGCTGATTACATATGTATGTAATCCATATAGCCTACTCAGAGCAGAAGGCTTATGCAAAACCTAGCCCAAAATTTCTATTACATTGAATTTCATTTGTACTTTTCAGATCAAAGCAATAAAAACCCATGGAATCACAGAGAAATAGTTTGGAAGAGAAGTTGAAAAGTCTTATTATTTATCCTGATGGCCCAGGGCAGCATCAAATATTTATATAGTAGTTCAGACACGGTTTTGTCTAATGTACTTAAAAGCCACCAGTACTGAGTGCTTTGTAACATCTCTAAGTCATATGCTCCAGATTTTATCTTTCCTGGTGCGAACTTTTTCCTAGTTCTAAAGTAAATCTTCTTACATTGAAGGCCTGGTACACAAAATGGATGAAATACATAGCATAGATTTTACAGTACTAAATAGGACAAAACCATTATTTGGTGTATCTTACAGACTTTTGTCATGTACTTTCAGCTATGAACTGCTGCCCTTTTGCAGCAGCCTTCCACTTGTCTTCAGCTTGTGATTTAACACGTTCAGCAGTGTCAAACTTCCCAGATACGCAGGTGTTACTTAAATAGTTTTTCTCCTTTCAGTTTCTACAAGATAGACTATTTCTCTGGAACTCTTCTAATTTACAAATGAGAATTGGTTTTTGAGTGTTGCTTTTTGTCTTCTAACTTCCAGACCTGTTGGAAGTTTAGTTAATTACAGTGCTTGAAATCAGAAAAATAAAAGTAGAGTACAGATTTCAACTTGGCACCAAGAGCTTCTGCCTTGCACAGAGGAGAATTCCAGCTTGCCCCTGTTGATGGTAATCCTTCCCATCCCACAAGAGCTCTCTAGGAGTTATTGCTTTCTTGGGGATAAGAGCAACAGCTCTCAGTTTCTTTTGGGTCTGAGGAACACTCAATGTAGCGTAAGCTGCATCCTCACAGTGTAGCAAATCTCTTACCTCTATATTAAACAGCTCTCAAGAATTTGGGATGATGTAGGAGGCATTGTTTTACAAGAAATAACAACCACCAACTTTCCTTCGTTTCTATGGAAGCTTGATGGAAGACTGCAGGAATCCTCAAGGTCTTCCAGAACTTCTCTTTTATGGCCTGAACAGAAAATACAAATAAATACAATAGATAAGTACAGCTTCAATTTGCACAGCTTTACAGCTGTTGGATTTGGATCTTCAGAAAGGAAACTTTGTCAGTGACCTTTCCATGAACTGTATCTTTTATAAGGATATTTTAGCTTTTGAATATTTCATATGTAGTATGAACGTCTTAGTTCTCTCTTCCATAAATAAAAACTTACGACAGTTACTTTATACCATTTTTTAACATGAAAAGTTGATGTCACAGGCAATAGTGAAGCTTTTGAAGTGTCAAGCACTTCTTATTCAGATTATTTTTATCAGTGCTGTACCATCTCACACTTGAAAAGATGTGCCTCTGCTTTATACGAGTGTCTTTACCAAACGTTATTATCATAATAAAATAGGGTGTGCTCATTCCTTTCTCATTTTTCAAGGCTGATGTATCTAGGAGGCTTTAATCAAGAAAGATGTCATATATTTAACATTGGTACCAGCTTAAGCCTTTCTAGTTCTAATTTTTGATGTACATACTCCAAAACTAACTTTTGTCCAGTGCCTGATTAAAACCATCATTAGCATAGCACTTGCAAACAAATGACCACAGAGGATTTATTATCTCTCTTTTCCAAATTCATAGAATAATAGAATGCTTTGGTTGGAAGGTACCTTAAAAATCAAACCCCCGGGTATGGGCAGGGGTCCCTCCCTCTAGACAAGGTTGCTCCAAGCCTCATCCAGCCCAGTGCTGAACACTTGCAGGGACACAGTATCCACAGCTTCCCTGGGAAACCTGTTTCATTGTCTCACCACCCTCAGAGTGAAGAACTGATTCCTAATTTCTAATTGAAATCTACCCTCTTCCAGTTTGAACCTATTACCCCCTCATCTTATCAGTACAAAGTCCCTCCTCAGCTTTCTTATAAGCCCCCTTCAGATACTAGAAAGCTGCTAGAATTTCTCTACAAAGCCTTCTTTTCTCAACTTGAACAACCCCAACTCTCTCAGCTTGTCCTTGTAGGAGAGGTGCTCCAGCCCTCTGATCATCTTTGTAACCCTCCTCTGGACCTGCTCCAACAGGCTCATGTTCTTCTTATGTTGGGGCCTCCAGAGCTGGACACAGTACTTTAGGTGGGGTATCATGAGAGCAGAGTAAAGAGGGAGAGTCACCTCCCTTGACCTGCTGGCCATGCTTCTTTTGATGCACTCTGGATTTCATTGGCTTTCTGGGCTGCAAGATCTCATTGCTGTTTCATTCATCATGCAAATTAATTTTTATAGTTTCATAGTTTAGGGTTATGGTTCCTTAAGTTTGTAGTTCTAAGAGAGTTCTGTGATAGTTTGTCTGTGGATGTTAATAAATTGAACTGTGTGTTTGAATTCAATTGTGAGATGTGGTAAAGCTATTTTAACATGCCCAGGCAGAAGCTTTTATCAGGCAGTCCTCCAGAGGCACAGAGCTGGATTTCTGACTTTGTACCGTTCAACATTCCTTGTGTTGGCCTTGCTGGGAAAACGTTAGACTTGATTTTTATATGTAAATATTGCATCATCTTCTTTTTTGTGTATTTTGGCAAGCTCACAGTGTTTTGATCAGCAATTACTTTGTTAACATTCATGACAACTGCTGTATTTTATACATTGTGTGCCTTTGCCTTCACAGCTTTTATTCTCCCTTTGAATTTTATTTCAAATACTCTACAAGTGTTTCAACCTAGCATTGTTTTTTTCCTGCAGAACAACTTTGTTGGACACTTGACCTTAGCTGGAAATAAAGTATGCAGTGAATTTCATTTGTTGTGCCTATTCCTGTATAACTTTTTATTAGTCTAGCCATTAGCCTCTTATTAAGCTGTTAAGCCAATGATTGTGTAGGTTTGGTAGTACTGTGAGGAGGAGAACTACATTGTTCTTGGATGATAGGTTCACAATGCTTTTTAATCAGAATTCTCACCATCTTAAAATAAAACTACTGGACACTTCCTGAAACCTGGAAAAATAATTCATAAATGATAAATTGAGAATTCTTAGTAGGAAGAGCATAACTTTCTTATTCGAGACATTGGGGCTGTACCTAAATTTGGGAAATAGCTATGATTTGCATTGTGGAATGGGGTTATAGAGTAATAATGAATAAGAAATTTTACAAGGTTTTACTTCAGACTAGCTTTGGTCTAGTTTGGTTGACTAAATGCCTGCTAATAGTTGGAGTGCATGAAGTGAGCTTGTGGAGTGCATCTTCCCACTTAATTTCATTTAAAAGAATCCAAGTTGTGCATTCCAAGTGCATTCTGTGATGTGAATCAAAACATGGTAACGGGGGACTATCAGGTGACTTCTTCACCTGATCTGAATTGAAATACAAATATGTTTGTGTGTCAGACAGCACTGTGGGAGCTTTCCCATTTTCCAGGCGCTGAGAAATTGGGGGACTTCGTTTAATTACAGTTTCATCTCTTTTGCAGAATTCAAATATGATCCTTTCTAGCTCAGGGAATTTATGGAGGCATGCTTAGGGACTGCCCTAACATTTTAGTAATGCTTGTTAAAGTTTAGGCCTATATATTTTAGGATTTACTATATTAGTATCACCAAAGTTGTGTCTTGTTAAAGCCAAATTCTCTGTCAGAGATTTTCCTAACATTTCATCACCATCACTAAACATCAACATCACTGAGCAGAAGTTGTTACTGACTATTTGATAGATGCTATCACTTGCCTGATTGACAATTTGCAATTAATTCTCATTGTGTGTATTCAGGCTGCTCATTTAGTTGTGACTGTGGAGTGGCACATGCAGAACGTAGTACAGAACTCCCATCAGCTAAAAGCCTTCTCGAATGGGAAAACATGTAGCTGTGTCAAAAATAAACATCACAGGGCTTAAAAGTAGAGTACATACGTGCTAGAATTTCAGTGCTGGACTTAGTAAATACACCATCTTAGACTGGCTGTGTCGCAGACTGCATTCTGCAGCATGATGCAGACACACCCTGGTAACTTCTTGTGATTTCTGTGTTTCAGGATGCAATTACCTGTTCAGTAAGAATATACAATGTCAGTAAAAACCCAGAGAGAAAATTAAGTCAATAGCACTGCAGAGAGTATAAATCTTTGTGAAGGTTGGCTAATTTTATAAATTACATTAGTTTGTAATGGCACTGGAATTGGAACTGAGTATTTCAGGAATGTTTGTAAGTACACTTAGGTTTTGATCATAGCAATTGGGTAGGGTTTTCCTTGTACACTATGGCTGTAAAGTCGAATATTGCCTCTGCTGGCTATAGAAATGGCCACACAGCCAAATTAACTTAATTTCATCTTTGTCATATTTTCAAACTCAAGAACTACACCTTGCAGCGTCTTTCTATGTTAAGGAATCAAATTTATGTTCAGAGTGATTGTAATTCTTTTAAACATGGCTAAATTGCTTCTAAGTCAAATTATATCAAAGATGATGCAGCTACCAGATCTATTCTTAATTCATGTAAGTGCCATCTCAGCCCACTATGAAAAATGTTTTAAAATCTTCAGTGCATGAAGACTTAATTCCTTGTCTCCTATGTTCAGTTAACTTAAGAAAAACCACAGAGGTTTGTTTTTCCCAAAACCGAGTAAGCAGAAAGCTCTTCAATGATGGAAGCTAAACATGGAAATGATTAATGGTAATTTCTTGAAGTTTGAAAGTGACTGAAAGTTTCTACTTGGCATTGGTGGAGCCACACCTGGAGGGATTGCCGTGTCCAGTTCTGGGCTCCCTGGCACAAAGGATACATGCACATACTGGAGAAAGTCCAGTGAAGATCCACAAAGATGATGAATGGACTGGACCATCTTTCCTATGAAAGAGAAAGGCTCAGGGGGTATCTCATCCATGTAGATGAATACCTTAGGGGAGGGTGCTTAGAGGACGGAGCCAGGCTCTTTTCGGTGCTGCCCAGTGACAGTGACTCTGCTGGACCAGAGGCCGTGGGCGCAAACTGAAATGCATAAAGTTCCTGAACATCAGGAAATACATTTTTAGTGTTAAGGTCACAAAGTAGTGGCCCAGGTGGCCTAGGGAGGTTGTGCAATCTCCCTCCTTGGAGATATTCAAATCTGTCTGGACATAGTGCTGGGCAACCTGCTTTTGGTGGCCCTACCTGAACACAGGGGTTTGGACCAGATGACCTCTGGAGCTCCCTCCCAACTAACCATTCTGTGACACTGTGACTGAAAAGGACATTTTTTTAAAGTGCTGTTACAGTACATTATTTGTAATTAAATTTCTAGGGATACTTGTGGTTTTGTGGCCCCCAAAATACTGCATTTTTCATCTTTGTTTACATTTCTATGCATAGTTAGATATTTAAATGTTATTCCAGAGAAGTTCCTCACTGAGAAGAGAGAACTGGATGAATATTTTTAAGCAAAGGGCAGGGAAGACCGTAGTTATGTGTTAAATTGGAAGAGTGGTTCTGCCGTGTAAGATGCACTATGTAATTAATAGTTCATGGATTGAAAATGAATGGGTTTAGGTGTTCAGTGTTAAGAAATTCAGTTCTCAATTGAAGCAATCCACAGACAAACCAAAAAGCACTGTTATCTTTAATATGTACTCAAAGATATAGGCACTGAAGCATTACATATTATTGCCATGATCTATCTGAAACTAATTTTGAGAATAAGCTCTTATGTCAGTATAATTCCCTTATCTGTTAGGAGTCTTGTTAGTTTTATATGTAGAACCCTTGTATAATGGGATTGGTCCTTTTTGCATTTCTCTAGAGCTCTTGATTTGTCTGTTCAACCTCAGAACAAACGGGGTGGGTCTCCAGTTTTTGTGAAGAGCCTTCACTGGCCTAAGTGAGCATATATAGCTGCAGGTTTGAGCCGCAGCATGGAAATACTGAACCTGTATGCATATGCAACATACAAGAAAATGAATTTATTTTTATTTCCTGTTTCATGGCACCTGTGTGTATGGTACTTACCTGATTGTGTTGTACATCTATACTATCTCTAAATGAACTGAGTAGGTCGGGTGGGGTAAAATAAACCTACCTGTTCATACTGGGTTTTACAGAAGTTTTCAAAATCTAAAGTCTGGGATGTGTACTAAGGTGTCATGTTTTCTTTGGGAAAACATATTGGGGATTACGGAGCTCTTTCACATTTTTCGCTTTTAAGTTATTTTGAAAGTTTCTTGATGTGTTAATGCCAACAGCAGCAGCATCTACATAATGACCCACTTAAAAAATACGTTCAGAACAGATGCTATGGGGTCGCTTATTAACTTGCACAGAGAAGATGTCTCCATTCAAGTCAGAGAATTTTGCAGTTACTAGTTGAACACAGGCAGCTGTGCATCTGAGCTCAGGCCAATCTTAACCAATTTTTTAAAGCAAAAGGTTTGTCAATTGTATCATAAGACAGAACTACTATTTTAGATTCATAGTAGTACATTTTTCTCTTCATCTTTACTTGAAAATAGAGGAAATTTTTCTCTTAACCTGAAGTTCTCTCTCTCTCTCTCTTAGGGCCTTATTTAATGCTAGATGGCATACTGATATAATTATGATATCATAATTATTTTTCTTTTATTATGCTGATGGAAAAGTGAACCTTTAGTTCTTAAATTTTCTTACTAAAAACTATTGTGTTAATAAAAAACTCATTAAAAATGTTTGTGGCAAAAGCTTGAGCTGAAATGTTTGTACTTTTCAGAGCTCTCTTTTCTTGTGCGGAAGAATGATATTGCATAAAGACTTGTTAATTCAAGTATCAACTTAACCTTGTTTGCAAGCATTTGTTACATGGATACAAATTAGGGAAAAAAGCCCCAGCCTCTTAAAACTTTCCAACGAGTTTAAATTTCAAAATTTGACCAGATTATATTTTGTGTTGAAAGCACACATAAGAAAATTATCCATTAAATTTCATAAACTCATGGGAGTTTAAAGAGTTTAGTACTCTGAGATGGTCCTGTTAGCTCTCTAACAGTTTTGAAGACAAGACAAACTTTAATAAATGTCTTCAGGTCTCCATGCTCTATAATGAGGATGTCAATGAGACATTTGGTCAAAGCATCTTTCTGTGCTGAAAAACTGTTCTTAGAATTTGTCACTACTATAAAAAATATTTCAGTAGAGGGGAGATATACATTCAGTCACTTCAATTAGCAGTTTGCTTATTTAAAAAAATAATATTTTTCAATATGCAAATAATTTTCAGAAATAAAAATTAAGATTTCCATATAATAAAACATGGTCACAGCTGTACCTCAAATCACCAAATATAATAATTAAAAAGGAGTTTCAGAAAATATTGCAACTATTACAGTAAGCTTTTTATTACAAGCCAACTACCTCTACTAGATCTGCTAATTGAACAGTAGGGGGTTTTTTTTGCAAAAAAATACACTAAATTGACTACCGTAAGCATCCATTCTTTTTTTAGTAGATATGGACCCTTTTCAGTGTTTTCTATTTTTGATCATGAGGAGTGTATAGCCATATTATCAATGTTCATAGCCTTCAACACCAGTAAAGGAAATTGGCCCTGATTGACCAAATCTCCCATGGACAACAGACTATCAGAAAAATATCTTCTCCCCAAGATGACAAGCCCCAGCTTGTTGGAACATGCTGTATTTGCAACAGAGACCTCTGTGGTGCTGCTTGGTGAAGTCCCAAGAAGTGTATAGACAGGGACGGAGGAAGGATTTTGCAAGAAGTGATATAATTGCTTGGGACAGGTGTTATATTCAAACTCATGAAGTCATAACCACACAGAACAGTGTACATGAAATTACAGACACCCAGGATGGGTACAGTTATTTGTTTCTGGAAAACTCTGGTGACTGACACATCTCAAAGCAGAGATGTGGAGCTCTGGAACTCCTTTGCTGCTAACACCTTTATTTGAAGATGTATAGTCATCCACAGAAGAGATAAATCATAAAATCTGGCTGAATTTATGCTTGAAAATCAGGAATTAGAAGTATATTTTTATCAGGAGAAAGTCTGTACCCCTGCTCAGCATCTTCAAGCTCCAAGACATGATCATAGTTACCAAGGATGAAAATTTTTTCTCTACCCTGCCAGAAAAAGAACATTGAGAAACGTCTGGTTATGTTAGTTTACTGCCTTTTAGCAAGGTAGTGTAAAGCCTGCTCAAGACCATGGGTTTTGCATTCATTAAATAAGACGACTGTTAATAGTAGCTTGGAACAATCTGGGGGTACATCAAACCTTAATTAAGGCTAGTGCTAAGTGTTGTATGTGGACATCATTGCCTTTAGGAACTAAAACCACTTAAATGCAGTTATAAAGCTCTAGAAGTAGTGAACTGACAGTGATTTTGAAATAATTTATTCTTTTTTATATTTTGTCTTCTGTATTGCAGTGAGATTTAGCTTTTCAGGTTGGGACGTAGTTTGTACTGAAAATTGTTAACATACTTTTAAAAAAAAAGATATGCCTTATTTATTAAAATGGGAGTTTTTTTGCTAAAGAGCCAGTAATTACTTTAATGTGGATGATTGCTGGCTTGGATACTATCCTGTGATTAATTTTCAGTTCAGCAAGGAGAGGATTCTGATAAGTAGTAATAAGGCAAACACTTAGATTTAAATTGTTTTTACTGAACAGCCACTTCTTGTGGTTTTATATTATTATTTTATAAGAGCTTTTCTATCTTTTGAGTGCTATAAATACTTAAAGCACATTTGGTATTTTAGACTCTAGAAACAAGGGATGATTTTCATGTCTTGTCTCTTCTGTGCACTTAAATATGTCTGTTATAGGGACAGTGCATCAGGCCTTACTAGGTCTGAAAAGGGAAAATAAAAAAAAACCCACCCTAATTAAATGGTGGAGAAGAAAAAGAGGCAGAGAGCCTGTCAGCTTCCTGTCTTTGCCCCTGCTTTTTGATTCTAAGTACTTTCTTATGTGATTACAATGATAAGATATCTGTGTGGCTTAGTCTTTAAAATGTTGATCCAGCAGTTTATTTGTGCTGTACATGTAACTCCCTTTAACAGGAAAGGAGAAACCAAGCAGAAGGAGGATAGTCCTGATGTTGCACACTCTATGTGTAATGGGGCATTTAAACCAGGTTGCCAGTTACGTGGCTGCCTCATTCATCCTTCTGCTCAGTTACTGTAAGATCTTTTTTTCTATAGGCTAGTAAAGTTTAGGGCACCATATAAGTAATGAACACTGCTGTGCAGCATGTTAAACAGAATAACACAGGTGCACTGCTGTTCTATTCAAATTATAGTTCAACCTTCAACAAAACTAATCAAATATTGATGTTAGGTCCTCCCCTTACAAATTCCCTGTGCATAGAACTCTTACAGGTTTCTATAAGGGTTCTGCACCCTTGAGGAATTGCAAACTTAGACTTCATAAAGCTCAATGCAGTTCAGCAACCTCTAATGGGATAACTTAGGTAAGGTTGACTCACTTTGAATGGCATTATAGTGGTTAACTTCCCTTCATGATTAATTCCATTTTTAGAAAAGTTTTTCTTCCTGTTCTTAATGTCAGTACTTTACTTAGACAGCAAAATAAAAAGAATAAAAAACCTGTAGGCATTGGTAGGGAGAAGAGTATTCTGAATCCTTTGCTTCTCTCTGTGGAAGTCTTCAAGTATAATGACTCTTTTTCACTGACATCAAATTTCAAGGGTTCTGCAGAGAGCAGCAGCAGTTCTAAAAAAAAATTGTACTGTTCAAAATGCACTACAGGGTCCTAAATTCTCCTGTGACTTTTCCCTCTATAAAAAGAAGATGTAGATTAAATTCTGAGATTATTAACTATTTTATAAGGTGAATTTCGAATAAAGATCATCCTGGCAAGAACAACAGAAGAGTTTGTGTGTTTTGATTTCTGTTTGAGACATTCAGCAGTACCTTATACAAGTATATAGGGTTGTGGCAAACAGAAATGTCTGCTTTTGCCATGAATATTAAAGGTTTTCAGACTGGGTAAAGATGTAACACAAGGAAGAAATCAGTTACTATTTTTTTATTGGTCAAATCACAGCTATATGACAAGTTTTCATAGCTGTAGTGTCATCTGGTTATTTCTAATGTAATGAAAATATCTTTTGCTTACTTTCTCGCTTTGCCTCCTAGGAAACTTGTGACTATTTGAAATTCATCCATGCACATCTGCAGTGGATCCAGTATTATTTTTATAGTCATGACTTAAGCCTTCTGTGTAAAAGAACTGGGGTTTGATTTTACATTGTTTGGAGGTAGAAAATTACCAGTAGTGTCCACCTCTATTTCTACAACTACTGTCATTGCTTGAGCTGATTCTTTTGAAGACTCAGGAGACGAATATTAAATATGTCTTTGTTCTGCCAATGACTAGGCCTAACAGGAATGACACAACCAGCAGGAAGAGAAACCAGTACACAGACGGTATTGTAAGCAAAAACATCATGACATGAATGACCTCCGGGGGTACAGACAAGTTGACCAGCTCGTATATAATTGACGCCACCCCCAACGATCCCACAAAAGACATAACGCGGCCCACAACTGGTGGTATGAACAAAGAACTGAGGTTTCCCATAGTTGGCATGGGAAACAGCCCGACCACCAAGTTAAACACATAAGAAAAAGGTGCCCACATGGTGACTCTCACCCGGTCGGCCCATGTTCGCAAAGGCCTAAACAGACCAGGGCCCAGCTCCAGGGAGAGTCAGGAGGTCTGCCCTGAACCAGGACGCTCTGTGGAGTGCACTCCACAGACAGACACTCCTGACTCCCTGCAAGTGGTCCCAGCTTTTATCCCCAAGCAGACACCTGACCTTTGTCAACTCAGTGTGGGACCCCTGGGGCTCATTTCCCTTATGGCTCTCCCTGCAGGGCCGGCCGCACCCTGGGGGGAAGCTCTAAGGCAAACTCACCACCTCTTTATGAAGGGCTGTGGGAATCACCCATATGTCAACCTTAATTCGGGGCTCGGGGTTCAAACCACAGCGTTTCAGTCTTTTACAGCAAGAATGAGCTATACTGAAGTTTCACAGAAGAAAGGACCATAATTGACATTATTTTGTGGTTAGACTGCGATACACTGGGGTAAAGGGTTAGGGTCTGGCTGGCCACTAGACAAATAACAGACGCTCTCCCTGCTGAAAGGGGAAGAGAAAGGAAATAAGGGAGAGCTACTTACAGATTAGAAGAGAAAACTAAGACGGCTGTAATGAAATAGTAACGGTAAAGTAATGAAATATATAACAAATATATGCAGAACTAATATTGAACCCAACCCCCTGACTGCAATCACGTCACCGTGTCCACTGATAGTGCAGGGCAGGCACTGGGGAATTCTGGATTTGGGAGCTGGATTTCAGAACTGGATTCAGGAACACATGGGTTGGGTTTGAAGGCGGAAGAATGGACGCAGTCCTCCACAAATGCTGACCATTTGAAGAAGAGAACTTGAGCGTTGTGATCCCTCAGCTTTACACTGAATATGGTGTATATGGATTGAATCCCTCATTGGTCAGGTTAAGGTCACTTGTCCTGTCTGCTCCTTCCCCACAGATTCAGCCTTTTACTTTCTGCACACCCAATGTGGTGCACAGGATTTAGCAGTGGTTTCTATAGGTGCAAGTATAAGCAAGAGCCTTTCTGCACACCAATCCTTGGTAGTAACTATAAACATCAAAAGCTATCACTGCTAGAAGCAGTCACTCTGCAAGAATCTACCGTTACCTTCAGAAACTGCAGTCACTCAGAAGAGGCTGAGCTAAAAAGTAAAAACACTAAACAGAATTACTTCTGTTCTAGCTTAAACCAGGACAGCTGTTTTGGCTCAAATACTAAAATAATCTGATGTTTTACCTCTTCTTTGCATGGTTTTTGGACACAAGTGAAAAATATTCTGCCTAGATCATACAGTTTGCTGGGAAACATCACAAGAGAACTGTAAATGTGTCAAGTGAGCCCTGACAATGTAGAATTTTTTTGAATTGATGTTAAATATACTAATAAGAATTTCACAGTTCACCGCAGAATTAATCTGAACCTTTTTTTTCAGCCAGGTGGACACAGCGTAAAATTTAGGGCTGAGAGCCTGTGAGGAGCAGCTAAAAGCTGCAGTCCAGGGGACTGAAAGTTTTAGCACGTATTCAGCTGTAGCTGCAGCCATTTACCCAGCTCCTATGGACCCCTCAAGGGCCTGGGTGATTTGCGGGGCAATGACCTTCCCCAGGGTTGTGGTGCCACAGGCAATCACCTGCCTCTTGCACTCCTCTCCCATTCTCAAGCCTCGTGCCGTTGTTGGGGAAGGGCCTATTGCAGGGCATCTGTACCGCACCTTGGATCCTCCTCAGGTGACCATGAATATTTTACAGTGCTCAGTTTCATATCACTGAGAGCACTGGTGACAGTCCTAATCTTCCAATTTTAAAGAAAGGTGATTCCATTGTTATCATTAATGCCTGCCTGTTCTGGCTTTCGTCAGGTAGATGCCTCAAGGAAGCAATAATGCTCAATTCAGGAGAAGTTTCTTCTACATTTTTCTAGCCAAGTGATTGCTGGGGAGTACCAGATGTCTTGCAAAAAGACTGAAATAACATTGGAAAAAAAAACTATTTTAAAGTGATTTCTTTGTATTAAGTGGCTTTGACAAAGATCTTGGCACTTCTGGAACATGTCCACTGTTGAAAAAGGTGTGATAACCTTAATGCTGTCTTTTAGTAATGATTTTTGAAGAGTGCTAGTGTTTACTGACTTACCTTTCATTCAGCAGAAGAAAATTATTTCTTGGATACCTTATTGGGAATCTATTTTAGATTTTAGTGGATTTGGGGGCCTTGGAAATTATTTAATACTTTTACATATTTTTATGCTGCTTATTTTTTAAAATATCAAGTGACTTTATGAATGATCCTAAGAATTGGATAAAAACTGGTAATACGTAGTTTTCACATGTGAAAAATCTGCAAAGGCTGCATATTAGCTGTTAAATTTAGCAGAACTGCTGAGATCAGAAGACACAATGATGCATTTGTGCATTTCTTTCCAACCGTGTATTTTTTTAGTTAACCCAGAAATTAAAATGGACATACAAAAATTCTGATAAATTTTACTATCAAAATATTAAAAGACTTCAAAGACTTTCTACCAATCCATGGAATGAAAAAGCTAATAAATGACTACATAGTTACTGCACAAATGTTGCCATTTTTCATTCTAAGAAACGCTGATCAAAAATGGGCAGCAAATTAGATTTGAAGTCCTAGATCTTTTTGAAATGGAGCAAGTAATAATATTCAGTAGTCTACGCAGCTTATTTTTATAGATTATTAACATATTATATTAAGAATAGGCATAGCAAATATTAGGTTTTTTTTCAATATTACAGGCATTTTTTTCCTAAATTTATTATTAAAAAATATTGTTGAATACATAGATATTTGACTGGATACCGGGGATAAAGAAATATCTTTTGATTCATGCAAGTAAAATAAACTCTGTGGAATTTACTACCACAGAAATAATTGTTTCATTCTGCAATGTATGTAGAATAAAGTATACCTGGTTCTGTACATGCAAATATGGAAAAAAGTTAAAATATGGTCTAGATGGAGAAGAACAAAAGCTACTCCTTTTCTTAGAAAAGACGGAAGAGACAGCTAGTGATATACCATGCAAACAAAAGGAGAAAAAAATCTTTTAAACTCTGAAAGGAAAGACATTTAGTTTCCAGAACTCCCTTAGAACCAAAAATCTGATTCTTACAACAATTTAAAGACAATAGGAGAACTGCTGCAGGTGACTTCTGAGAAACCAGAAGAGCCACTTCAGATCACAAATGAAGAGACTGCTGTGTCTCAGTTTGCTACTTGGTTCTTAGACTTCCTATTGCCATCTGGCCATATCAATGTAGTGGATTGTTTTAAAGCAATAGATTGCTATATATCTTCTGCCTTCTTATTTTGAGGCTTACTGCTGGGTTAATTTGAGTACAAATTAACCAAGAAAATTCAGTATCTGTCCAGTGCACGGTATAGGAATAGCTTTTAATAATGTGCACTGCTGTAGCTTATACAAATGTTTTTTCTTTGAATTTTCCTTTCTTTTTGTAAGTATTCTAATGCTCTGTAGCATGAAAACTCACCTCTCTCCCTTCTTCATTACTTAAAAGGAGCGATTTTTATGTGCTAGCATCAGGCAGCTGGCACAAAGTTCACTGAGTGCTAATTACAGTGCAGAAATTTTCTGTGCTCAGAACTGATTACAGACAAAGCCAAAAGTGTCCTCCTGCTTGGTTCCCAGCTTTGCAGGTTTCATAGCTACCTTAAGAAGCAGTTCCTTAAGCATTCAAGTGCATAAAATCAATCCATTTTCAAATTAAACCATTTTATTAGCGTGTACTGAAGTTATGAAGAGAATGTTCACTCTTCATTTCATTTTGCCTATTGTTGCAATTAGAAAAGTGCTTTTGTTAGCTGTCTGCTGTGGGGATTAAGTATTTGCTAAATCCTACGACCAAGAAGGCTTTCTACATACAGGTACTTTATTGAATGAAAACCATTATAACCTCTTAACAGGGGAGGTATGGAATGATTTCCCATGAAGCCTTGAAGAAGATGAACAGCTGTAAGATCCAGAGGATGCAAAGGATTCATTTGGGTCTGATTCTAGGATGGTCTTACACTTACCAGAAGAGGATTATATGTTCTTACAATACTACTGCAAAATATATGACATCTCAAAACTTGTTGACATCATCAAGCAGTTGCATAAAACATTGTTCCCTCCCACACCATAGACTAGTGACTGAGTTAAATAAGCATTAAGAATCAGAAGTTGTATTAGGAGCATAACACCTGATTTCGATACTTTCCAAAAGCCTTTGTACTAAAAATCATGTCTTTCTAATATAATAATTACTAAACTTGCACATTGTCAGAATTGATAACATGATCAGTGATGTATCTTATTCCATTAATTGAAGCAATAATTCTTTAATATTTGCTGATAGTCCAAAATGTGATTAGTTTCCTAAATATATTTAGATTTGTTTAATACCTAATACTTTCTATTTCTTTATGACCTTATGAGTGCAATAGAATAAATCCTTATTTTTCTCATGTGCTGACTTTGTGTTTGTCCAGATTATAAATCAGACTGTATTCACAGAGACAATTTTCAGAATATTAATTTTATATGCTTTTCATATTGTATCTGAGGAAGAGTTTAAGTTCAGTACTAGTCAGTGTGTAGCTCTAAATGGTTCAGATGGTGAAACAACCTTGTAATATAATGAACTCAGTCCTGTATAATTATTCCAGTGTAATTATTTTAATCTAAAACTCTGCGATTATATTTTCTAATTTCAGATTCCACTAATCAATATCTGCTACTGCAGATGTTTAATTTCTACTTATAACTTTCTTAAATCCTGATTGTATTAGGATGAAAATCTACAGGTCTTTATGAAAGGGAGAAATGTTCAGCCTTCCTCATGAAGCATGGAGAGGGAGAGACTTTTCTTACTAGTAAAAAGAATACTTTGCAGTGCAATTGAGAGAGAATATTGAGACTTGTCCGGAAAAAAAATGGTTAAGGATACCTGGGTTTCCCAGTGAAACCAGGTTTGGATTGGGTTGAACTACACTTTTTAGATGTGTAGAAAATGTTTGATTCTGCATGGTCTCATTGATGTTAGTGTGGGCTCTCAGCTTCTTTAAAACACATAAAAAACCCAGATGTTTTGCAGAGAACCAGCTACTGCTCTGGTTAAAAGTCTTCAGCTGTAAGGCTGGAAAGATCAGTTGTTTACTCCCAAATTACACTTCTAGACTCCACTTCAGCTATATAGGCAGCCTAGAACTGAAAATGGCTCGTTTGCTTAACTTTGAGTACTCAGTTACACCATGAAACAAATTGTCTTTGCAAACAAGGCAGAAGTATGACAACAATAAGAGTTATTTAGGAGACAGGGATATATATTTTCCTAACCTTTTTCCTGGAAGATTGTGTGATTCTTAACTCATTCACTATCTGAAGGAAAAGGCACAAACAAATCAGTGAATAATATTCTGATGGCAATTATTTTCCTATTTTGGAGCTGCTCAGGCAGGAGGTACTTTTATGCATGGATAATTATTCTCTGCAAATTGTCAAAAAGTTTTGATAAATATTTCTTACAAGCAAATATTAGACAAGCATTTCTCTTCATTCAGTCCCTCACTCAAGTGCCCTAGTCTGTTGCATGAACTAGCGTCAAAATTCATTTCATTTTTTGTAAGAAGTGTCAGAGTGGCGAAGCTATGTCTTTGGAATTGACATTTTTTGCCACAAGGCCTCTTCTGGCTGTGATAAAATTGGAAGGTAGAAGATTATTACTTTTTCCTCATATTTTGGGTGTTCTATTATCAGGTTGCTTTCTCTCACAGTTTTTTATGTCCAGTAAAAATTTGTTCATCATTTGTAGTATATGTGCCCAACCTGCATTTATTATATTCTTTTCAAAGGGTCCTGATTTTTTTTCCAATGGTAATGAAATGTCTTTCCTTATACTGAGTAGTGTAGATAATTGACTTGCAGTAAATAGGATCAAATTTTGAGGACTTGCTTATGAAAATCAATAGTCAGATCTAGGCGATTGTGTAACCTCTATTTTTGCAGCCTCATTTGCCCTGCTTCTTCCATCATTACTTTTTTTTTTTTTTTTTTTCAGATGGGAATATAATTTTGCAGTTATCCTAGAAGTAGGACTTTAGAGTGTACTGTGCATTTACCAAGACTCAGAGAAACAACAATATTCTTAAACAAAAAACCAGCTCGGTCTCATTTTTAGTGCAACTTATAACATTAATTGTCTTGTGAATTTTTACATAATGTTAAATCATGAACTAGAGTAGTGTATCTTTAGGGATTTTTGTTTCCTCACTCCCCCAGTTCTACTGATTACTATCAGTTGAACATTTGGCACACTGGTGCTTTTTTTTTTTTTTTTTTTTAAAAAATCACTCTCTTTTTCAGTCAAACAGCGCCCACTGATACGTGACTCAATACACTGTATGGGCTTAGAATTTAGGAAAGTAATGATTCTCTGAACTCTTTGAAATTTGGCCGTTACTGTTTATATCTGTGGTTTGTGCCATGCAACAAATGGTAAAGAAATCTCTTTTAGATATACTGTTTGCAGCTATCTTATCTAGCACAGTACTTTTTTTTTATCCATATTTACAGTTGTCTTCGTTTCTTGCACTTCAGAAGATGTATGAGGCACAAATGCTAATCACTCAGTACTGCGACACAAAAGCCAATCTATTGTCTATTTGCAGAACTGCACAATGTGCATCTTTTGAACTGCTGTCAGAAGCATTTCTCATAGTTCAAGTTTATTTTCTCGTCAAGTATTTAATATTTGACTGATGAAAAATAACATTAGTGGTTTAACTGAAATACTGGGTCATATGCTCTCAAAGGACATCCTTCCAAAGCTTGAATCAAATTACTGGAGATGGTTTAAAGAACATAGGTGCTGAGGGAAGAAAGTGAAATCAATACAGACTAAAATTTGTCAGCTGATTTTTGAAGTTATGGACTCCTGTATATAATTTTAAGACTGTGATCTTATTAAACTTGAGACAAAGTAGCACTTCTATATTTTCTAGATTATGGGGAAAAAAAAAAGCATAAAGAAGTAGATATTAATGAGAGAAGGCACGGGTTTGGAACTCAGGCTGTCTAGGTCAAATTCCTGGCTCTGCTGCATGCTGCCTCAAGCAAATCACTTTGGTCTCACAGGGTTTCTCTTCCCCATCTGTCAAACAAAGACAATGGATGCGTTCTTCTGCCTGGCCTTCATCTTGCATGTTTGTATTGTGGTTCAGAGAAAAAAGTTTCTTAAAATTTGTTTGTCTAGCACCTAATACACTAAAGCCATTAGGTACTTCCATAATACAGTAAAGGATGGCAGCCTCTAGGCAAGAGCATTTTTAATATGTGTTATGCAAAATGGATTTGCAATCTACTTCAGACCAGTCCTGAAATAGTGTAGAACTTTCTCCGTCTTTTTGGTAGGTTATAAATTTTATTGTTTGGTTGCCATATTGTGGTTGCCATAAAGAATTAGCATTGTCAGTACTTACCACCCTGAGGTATTATTGTGTGAGTTCCCCCATTCTGCCTACCCTCTTCACTCACAAACACCCTTATCATTGGGCATTATAAGCAACTAGCATATATCAACTATTGGTAATGGTTTTTTAGTGGCTTCTATTGCATTGATAGTTATACGACTTTTGCTTTTATGGCTCTTTGCACTCCATGGTCCCACAGTGCCTGTGAGCGCTAGGACTTGATAGAAATTGAATGGACATAGCAAAGCATGTTCACACTACCTAACTTTAGGCACTTAATCAGGTTGAAAATGTAGCCAGAAGAAGGCAGTTCAGGACAAAACACGCAGGAAT
>NW_008626489.1:23523-32991 GCF_000691845.1 Merops nubicus
CTGACCAGGCATCTCTCTGTAGGACTAGAGATTGAAATGAGAGAACTGACCCACTCAATGTAAGGAGAGCAGCTGGGTGCTAGAAGTCAGATGGCTTCTCTACTCTATATTTCCTTCTAACACAGCAACTTTGGAATTTTTTATCTTATTGAGAGGGGTATTTCCTTCCAATGCAGAAACTTCTTTTGCCACTATGAAAAACTCTTCAATTTATAAATGGCTGCAGATGAGTGAGGTAATGTGGTGATGTTTTTAGCTTCATAGTTTTCACTTAGAAACACACTCTGAAAATCTTCTGACGTGATCTTTCAACACAGAGTTGCTAATACTATAAGTACTTTTTTGGTCCAATTAGTATCTGGAAGGTAAGAATTTGTCATGGTGTAATAATTTGTGTGTATTCATATTTTAATGTATCACTTGAAGTGGAAAAGAGAACATGGAGTATTTTGACAGGCATTTAGCATGGTTGGATATTATTCAGTAGTGCAAATGTTTCCATGTTTTAGATTAATTTGGCCACTAAAGTATTATGTATTACTGTGGTAAGGTGAAAAATGATGTGGTGTCTGAGTTACCACGTTTTTCAGCATTGTAATAAAAGTTCATACATCATAAAATCTTGTTTTCTGGGATCATTATATGGATATTAAATAACAAACTGTCTCCTTGGATGTGTCATGTTTATATGAAAAGAACCTCTTGCAGTGCTACAATATAGTTTCAAGAATCGTCAAAGAAATTTAGGAAAGCAAAATACAATTGCCTAAATTAGAATTTTTTTCATGGTAATAACCCAGTTATTTTAAGAAATGCTGTGGTACTTAACTACTCTACGTTATCAGAACTCCAGAGGATCCTTAGCTACCCTAATGTGGTACAGAATTAGGTCTGGGAGAAGTATCTGAATGCTAAATCGCATTCTCATCCTTCTGCATAGTGTTACTTTCTCAAAATATTGGCTAAACTCTTAGTATTTCACTTGTTAGGAAAACAGCAATAGCAGAAGAAGAGTTTGGCAAACTGTGAGTCAAATTTAATATTAATTACATTGGCTGATAGTGTTTCCTCTTATACATATTTTAATATGGAGGTATTAAAAAAGAAATTTGATAATACAATGTCCTGAATATTTAGTTCTAATTCTCCGTTTTAATTTTGCATCACAAATTGAATTTTCAATTCAAAATTACAGATATGGTAGGGAGAAGCCTAACTGCAGCAACATTTCTTCTCTGTTCCCCTTCCTTCTCCATCTCTTAATTGTGCTCCTGTTTCAATCTTCCTCCCTCATTACAGTATCACAGTTGGGAGTTTCTTTAAGACTATTAAAATATTTGTTGTCTTATTGTTTAATCTGTAATATATAATATTATACATAGTCATTATTAATATTATATTAATACATATCGTATGTATAATATAGAATATATGATATATATTTTTTTGGGTCTTTTTTATTATTAACAGTGCACATACTTGGTATTTTTATTTGCTTGTTGATGTCTCTCCAGTCTGTCAGCATTTATATATCTCTTAGTTTTCCCATCTATAATATGGGATAATAAATGTGCTAAAACAACTTTGTTTAGCTCATCAAACTCTGCAGTTAAAATTTGCACAGTTGTCATTGCAAAAGGCAAAATGAGAGTTGTTTTGTTGACCATTATACAGTATGTGACAGAAAGTGGCTATACCAAAGTGTGACAATCACAATATTTCAGCTGGTGTACCCCAGTTACTCGATCTAGGAACTGCAATAAATGAATGAATGGAAAATGAACAGAAGTCAGAATGAAAAAGAGAGAAAGAAAATCAGCATATTAGAAGCAAAGTATGGGGGAAAAAAAGTCAAATAAGTGGTATGAATGCCTGTTTCTCATTAATTGGACCTGACTTTTGCAATCTGAAATGCTAGATACTGGAGAATAAACTTTATTATATATCTATATACATTAATTGCCAGCATGTGGTATACAACCTTATTTGATATAAAGTATTTAACTGAGAAATTAAACCAATTTTTCTAGAAATATTAATTTTTTTGAAAAGGAATATTCATATGCACACTAGAAATACATACGTTTTGGATAAGGAATATGAATTTTTTCCTGTTGCCTGTTTTTATTCTTCTATTTTAGTCTCCTTTACAGTTAACACATCCAATTACAAGATGGAGGCAATGACAACACTGGAAGCTTTTGAATTTAGCAGCAAAGCCTGCCTATGTCAGGCACACATCAATTTACATGACACTGGAAGGTCAAAAATCTCATTATTATTTGCAGTGTTTATGACTGGCTTCCTAACCAAGAGCTCCAAGTACTGAACTGTAGGTGCTGAAAAACCATCTGATCTATGTGATGGTTTATTAATTTGAACCACTTGATATTGCCTAAAGCTATGAAAATAGGGATATACTAAAGAACATTATTGTAATTATTCCATTAGGAGTCCCTTCAATTATTCAGGTGTTTTAATCGCATGGGCATTTAACATAACGCTAAATGATGATCATCTGATTAAATACAGATTTGTATGAAGATTTGACATTCTTTGCTGAAAGACAACATAGGCAAATGCAGCAAACCACTTAATCCTGAAAAAGTGATTAATCTTGAATTCACTTGCTAGAATTTAGGTGGTAGAAGCTTGTTAGAACCTCTGGAATTTGCCAGAAAATCTGACAGAATTGCTACAGAACTGTGTTCTATACTCATATATTTACAGTTGTCTTTCCAGCTTCTAATGACAATGAAGGTAACCTTGTAAACAACCTGTGAAATGAGGAGATAACAACATAGTGCTTTTCCAGATCTGATAGATTTCCTTTTTTTTTTTTTTTTCCCCTTTCACAGAGATTGGATCATAATTTGTTTCAAATATGACTGTTATTAACAAAACAAACCAGTAAAGGGTTCCACACTAATATTTAACTACTCTAAAATTTAATCTTATTTTCTATATTTGTCTAGCTTCAGTTTTAATCTTTTTTGGACCAATCATACTTGGTCCATGTCCATCAGCCTCAAAAACTTTCAATATCAGACCTCTTTTCCATTTATGAGTATCATCTCAGAGAGAGATGTAGTCATCCCTCAACTTCCTTTACTTTCTAGTCACCCTTTGAAGTTATTCCTCTGTTTTGTCATCTCTTTGGAGGTGTGGGCTCTAAACTAGAATACTGTTCTGGTATGGTCTTTTTGTTTGTTTGTTTGTTTGTTTGGACAAAGATAGTCTTTGTTCTTAGAAGTGTTGTTTTGCATTCTGCTGAACTGAAAAAAATAATTACTGAGTTTATCCCTTAACAGTAAAATGTCCTGATTAATTATTCTATCAGTCTTCACGTTTCTCCATATGAGGAGTTAATTAGTAAATTAATACTGTCCTTTGATACTAATAAAATATCAATAGAATTATAATACAGTAATTATATATTTTATATTGTAGTACATCCTGCAGTTATATGTATTAATAAATTATCAATATAATTAATAGTGTCCTTTAAATTACTGACAAAATAATTATCAGTAAAGTACTAATAAAGCAAAGATGAGTTCAACCAAGAGCTGATCTGTTCTCCATTCACAGATGTATTCTTACTAATGAGTGACCCCTGCTACTCATGTTTAATAGGATCTTAACTATGAAATAGTAAAACTTAATGAACAGAGACATCACTGAAGTACAGACATGAAAGTTGATGGAGATAATCATACTAGTGACAACACAGCATGTAGCTAAGGTGCCGTCAGACCTCTTTATATCACTCAATAGAGAAGAGACATAAAAATATCCATGTCTAAGACAGGTAACATTATTTGCTGGTATCTTTTCAGGCTCCTTGGGTTTATAACAAATCAATTGTTTGCTGTTCAGCTGTCAAAATATGCAGTTGCTGAATGTAAAGTTTATTATAATTCATCAGAGATGAATAGTCTCCAGCTATGCTGCCTTCATAAGCACTATAAACATACATAAAATTTTACCCTATTTTCCATCTTTTACTAGCACAGTCTATCTCCAGTCTCACTTTTTGGAAGAAAATTATTTTTCCTGTGTGCCTGTGCCTGAAGAGGAAAATGAGAAATGATTATTCTTACTCATTAACAATAAGAAATAACTGACTTTTATTTAATAAACTTGGATAAAGATGAGACTTTTGTTTATCTCTTAAAGTATCTGTTCCAAATTATAAAAAAATCTGCTGGACTGACTGCAGAAGTGTGAGATTGCTAAATTACAGCTTTTTTGATTCTTCCCTGCACTGCTAGTGTGTAGTAACAGCACAGTATGGAGATTTCTGAGAGCTTAGTAGTTTGCTAGGAAGTGACAACTTTTATTTTCTGGAAGGTAGCAGTGGAATAGTTATAAACTTCCAGAGTGTTTTGTGAAGTGTTAGAATAAAGCATGGTATTGATGGAATCTGTTTCTTTGGTTTCTGAGTACTCTGTATCACTGCTCCCTTTGAGGATTTCACAGTAACATTGTAAATAGCCTGTCACTGCTCTACCTTGACAGGCATTTAAGATATGATGACAGCACATAATCAAACATAAACTCATTCCTGAAATATCCACAGATTGTAAACTTTTGTTTTTTAAATATTGGTAGCCTGGTAAACCACTTTAAAAAGATGTTTTTTTTCCCCACAAATAATACTATAATCAGCTTTTCTATGACATGATCTCATGTAAGTATATCACTAGATTAAGACCTATTCAGATGAAGTTCTTCCTGTAATAAGTTGTTCAAGATTATTTTGAGGAAGAAAAAGCTCCCAGGTGTTCCAGTTATGGGAAAGTGTTGGCAACTGTAGGTAGTCTGTGCTGTACGCTTTGCTTACACTATGCTCTAGAGGGAATTTTAGGTGGACAGAAGTATGAAAACACAGTCTTATGCAAGTGTGTTAGTGCACTTATATAAGTGCATAAGTGTACAGTTATGTAAGCGTATAAGACTGTTTTTGGACTTCAGTTTCAAAGTAATTATTCTTATACGTGTTCAAATCTGAGATGGGAATTAATGAATTGTTGAGAAGTTCCTACATCCTATGGAACTCTTTTATTCACACTTACAGTACTGCATAAAGATCACTAAGCTGTTATAGAAAATCAATATCTAGAACATGGCTATTAGAGGGATATTCTTTAGTTCCGGATATCTGTGTGCTAATTAGTGAGGCTCTTACCATTAAGGTAAACCTGCAGTTGTTAATAGTTTGGTAACTCATTTTGTGTGTTTTCTGTTTATTCTCCCCAAGAAGCTACAGCCACGAATACACCACAACTACCAATTTTGCTAACTAACTGGACTATAAGTCTTCTAATTAGGTCAATAATTTAGAAGAAGGAAAAAAGCATTGTTGTTAGCGGTAGCTGTTCCAGTGGAAAACTAAAGGTGTGCTCCCCGACAGTGCTTGTGCTTTCCCTGCTCTGTGACAAAACAGATTTCTGTTCCCATTGCTGTCAGGCACATTCACAACAAACACTAAATCTTTGTGAAGTAAGCATTTTAAGTTGTTTGGGTGGCTCAAAGGATTAGTGGTGGGGGCATTCAGCCTACTAAGTGCTGATTCAGCTTGAACTGAAATTGCAAGTATTGATCAGCTTGGCCTCGGGATATTTATAAACAGCTTGAATACTTTGCTTCATATCTATGGCACATGCAACTGTTTCTGACTGCTGTGGATGTTGTCTCATTTAATAAAGACTAAAAATTGCTGGACAGCCCTAGAAATTTGAGAATGCTACTATGTAACAATGCTATGTGTCTCTATATAGAGACAATTTTAACTTGTTATATGTTAACAGATGCACTATTTCTGGTAAATTTATTTGCATGAGGGAGCAAAAACCAGGCCACATATTAATTTAACTTACTAAATAGTAATGTGATTAAATAGCATATGAAAAAATGCAGTAATTCCAAAGCTGCACAAAAAAGTTAGTCCCATTACCTTCTTAAATAATAAATTACTTTTTTTTGCTTGCCAGCGTTGTGTATGCTTCCTGAGTTCCTCACAACTTACTGTGATGTGAATTTCCACTTGCTATGGTTTTCAGTCTCACTTCAGGGCCATTAGGAAAGAAATCATACATGCAAAAAACCAAAAACAGATTGAAATGATGATTTTTCAGTGTATGATAATCACCTGAGCCTGATCTTGCAAAATGCTAAACACTGCATTCTTCTGTTATCCACAGTAAGAGCTAGAAGTGCTCTGCGTGTCATCACGCAGATGCCTGGATGCTGGTGTGATTATAATATAGTGCATTGATTATATCCTGACTTTATATTCTCTCAACTACTGTTCAATCTTTGAGGCTTTTTCTATCTGGAAAAACATAAATTATTTGAGAACAGTATCATAAGAGTAAAATTTTATGACAGCATTTGAAAACCTGTATTAAAAATCAGCAATATCTACTACTTTTATTTCATCTGCTTCATGATTTTGTTCAGTTTGCATATGTATCCAGATAAACACACAGCTTTCAAGTCTGTCTGAGGATGCCTGTATTGTTTTTATCTCTTATTCTATTGTCCTTGAGATGTTTATAATTATTTTGCCAAGCATAAGGCAATAGGCATGAAGTTTAATGAAAGGATAATTTTCAACATTATTTAATTTAGTGCATCATCATATGACAGACTAAAAATGCAAGTTTGTATCCAACTTGTATTGTTTTCTCCAAAATTTTGAAGATCATTTAAGAGTTCAGCTGATGCTTCATCATGGATCCAAGTGACATATGTGTTCATACTGATTCACGTGAATTGTCTCCAAGCAGTGTGTATATCCTTGGTAAATGAAACTTCTATGTCATCTTGAGCAAATGTCTGAATTATGTTTTGCTGAAATACAAAATCATAAAACTTCTCATCTACTGGTTCATAGTCAATTTTATTTGAAACCAAAATGAAATATGAGCCCTGTTTTGCCTTCTTTCGTGAGTGTATTGTGCAGTAGCACTCCTCTGTCTCCTCAAGCTCCTTTTTCAGTGACTGTATTATAGATAAAACATTTCTCATGGTCAAATAAATTTTTTAGAAGTTTCTGATTTCAGCTATTCAATTAATTGCCCATCTGCATCTCCTTTTCCTTTCTTTTTTTGTCTTGTTTTCCCTTTTTTTCAATCATTTAAAGGACTGCATTTATCTACATGACATTATAGCACCTGAAATAATTCAGATTTTGTTCCTGTTCTTCAGTGAGTAAAAACCAGCAATGAAGATTACTTTGTAGCAGTTAGGAACCCATTTTGTAGTTGTTTTATTATAGCATTTTCTTATTCTAAGATGTCTATGTCTGAAAATACTTTGGATGAAGGAGACAAGGAGGCCATACCTTAGAAATAATAATTTCAGAAACTAGTAATGAATTATTTATAAAATCAAGCACAGGAAAAAAAAAAAAAAGGTTTGGAAACGTTTTGTCATTATTCAATCACTTTCATTTTAGTGCTGCCCCACTGAAAACACACTCTCTGATAAGCAAGTTTTTGTGGATAGGAGCGGGAGGCTTCTGGCCTTTCTCATTATTAGTGCTGTGGTATCACTAAGTGTTCACTACTGTCAAAAGGCATCTGAAAGGTTAACACCCAGTAGAAAGGAAAGGAACCTTCTATTTTCCTGAAAAGGTAGTTTCTTTTGTATTTACATTGTCTGTGCAAGGTTTGCAAGCTACTTGAATGTGCGTTTGATTACTTAGATGCTCATTATAAGGTTTGATGGATATGTCCTAACATGTAATTATAAAAAATTAATTAAATGGATATGTGAGAACTGGATACCTTTTCTGGTCTATAAGTATGGAGGAAAAGAGCAAAAGTTTACTTGCCCTGGCCAGATTTATTCTTGTTGCATTTTGGAAACTCTGTGGCACAAAATGAGGATGAAATTTGTTTCATGGTTCTTTAGTTATAAATTACATGGAAGTGCTAAAAATCCACAAAGAAAACAAACTCCAGAGAGCTGCTAGAGATATTCTGACAAATATTTGGCTAATTAGGACCCTAAGCAAAACCAAAATGTAGCCCTCTCCAAAGCAGTGATCATCATCTGAGGTGGAGCCCCAATAGTTATGAGTTAACAGGCTTTTGCTGTACATGTTAGTGCTTTTGAGCACGATACATGTAAGGGCTGTATGAGAAGTCAAAGTCAACGACAGGGAGAGATTTTACCCAATCCGTATAATAAACTCAAGACTAGTTAAAAAATGAGTACTTCTCACCATCTTGAAGGAAACACATGCACTTTTCTTATACAGAGCTTCATTTACAACTTCCAGATTACTATGAATTACAGTATATTATTAATATTATCAGATTACTTGTAAAAACCTGTAAAGCTGGACTTTCTTTTTAGAATTCTTTTTTGCATGTCCATATTATTACAGAAGTTAAGCAAATAATCTGTTTATATTAATTTCCTCTTGCTTTTTATTCATCCTCCTCAATGTCATATGCTCATGATCTCACTTTAGATACAGATAACATGATTTTGCACACTGTTTAGGACCAGTCTCACATTCAGCTAATTCTAAAGTACCAATTTGATCTATCAATATTTCTAATAAGTTATACACAAAGCCATACCATAATTTGTATATAAAGCTACCACAATTAGTCTCATAAGCCTTCATTCTCAGTTGCTTGAGTTTTCAGACTTTCATCCAGGTTTTTTTTCTTGTAAAAGCATGTACAAAATAGTACATATTTGTATGGAGACATGTAAGACTTTAGTATATTCATCATGTGACTATTCTTTGTTGAGGAAGTTAAACAGTCCAATACACTTGTTAGTTCTTCATGAGTTATGGCATTGATGACACTTCCAAGTATGTTGCTACTCTTTTTTAGTGTAAGAACATACCATTCTCACAAATAAAATGGATCAGCTTGGTATAGTACCGGCATGTTTTCCTTCCTCAAGCTGTCAGTCTGACTTCCTTCTGCCAGTGTCCATCTCGGTGCTACAGGACTCAGCTCTTCAGTTTTGGAATACCCAACCAAGGTAGTCTTCTCAGCTATCTAATACTACTGAAGAGTTTTTTAAAAAATACTTTCTAAGGATCATTGATGTAGTGCCTTTCACAGCAACAGCATGTGACTGTTCAAATTTGCTAATATAAAAAGTTACCTATGGTAAAAAAACTTCTGGAAATAACTTTAAAGTTCTTAGGACTTGCATATCCTTTCCACCCCTCTCTTTAGTCAGATTTTCTCCTGGGATATTGGAAAATGAAAGGTTAGCCTGTACCTGTAATAAATTCTGTAAGAATTAAGCCTTTGACAAGAAAGCTTCTTGGCAGTCATCGAACTATACTTTTTCACCAGTAAATATACTATATTTCTCTTTGCTGAGAAATATTTGTTACCACTGATCATCTAAAAACCCCTGTCACTTTAACCACTTGGGGTAGAATATATACGCACCCAGACAAGTGCTAAGAGCAAGCAGGAA
>NW_008626489.1:33022-55484 GCF_000691845.1 Merops nubicus
TTAAAAACGGATTAACATTAAAATCCTTTCTGCCCATATCAGAGTCACTGTCATCTCCCTTGTCACTGTAACCTGACAGGATGCAAACCCTTTCAGTTTAGTTTAGTGACTGAATCATTCAGTGAAAGCTCATCCCAATATATCTATAACCTCAAGAGGGCTCATTATGACATGAAATTCCTCTGGCACAGTGAAGGAGCTCTCTGAAATTTCCACCCACAAATACCTGCTCTTGCTTATGTCGCTCATTGTTCTTGCTGCAGTCAAATAATTGTTGGAAGGTGTCAAAATGTGTTCCTGTCACCTGCATGCCCACAAGCACAGTGACATATGTGAATACCACTGTTCTCCTAATCCAGGCAACCTGAATACAGCCTGAAATCAATAGTCTGAATACAGCTTGAAATCAGTTAGTAACCAGCACTGTCCCACCTAAGGGTCCAGAGCTAAACAAGCCAAAAAAAATTCCAGGGAATTGCTGCTCCACTGTTCCTCTTTCTTTTCCTGGCTCCTCATTTACATTACAGAGATGCATGAACAGGCAAGAGCTAAAGACTTTTTATACATCAAGGAGATGACCTTCTTGAGGCGAGATAAATGAAAGGTAGCAGTTCTCCCTATGCCTGTGGGAGACTTTCCAGAATGACTGGTACTGCTCAACGCTTCACTGTGTATATTCAAGTTAAATTAAGATTTGCATGTTTGTTTTCTCTTGGCAAAAGCAGAACCCCAAATTGTAATTGATATTGAAGTTTACATGGAAATTTTGATTCCTGTTATTTACCCAACTGCCATTTTTTTGCCTATAAATATATATATATATAAAACATATTAAAAAAGGATAAAAAGATGTTGAGGGAGCTCAAGTTAGTGCAACAGCAAAACCTTAGAGACCACTCTACAATGAGGGTAAATAAATAGCTGATATATTTTTGCTTCCAGTCTTTTTCTGTTCCATCTTTCATTTGTCCAAAAGAATGAAATTTTCCTTTCTGCTCACAAATCCTTTCCTTCATCTGCCAAAATTTGATATCATAAAATACCATTAAAAATTGCTTCTGCTGAGAACAACATAACCAAACCAAACCCTTCTTTTTCTCTGAAGCATGTCATTGTAATATTCCTTAATATGTCAGCAGTCACCCACACATTCATCCAGGACTAGATTCTGCAAGCTTGTCCTATTTTTTAGTATTAATTTCGTAACTCAGAGCTGCAATCTCTAGTGGCCTAAAGCAGATATCACTGGTTTAACCAAGCTTCATTTTTGCCATTAAACAGTTTCTTTCTCCAAGACTCTTAAGAGACCACATAAATAATAATAATCATCAGTGAAAGTTCTTGAAATATTTGTGTTGATCAAGTAATGAAAATAATCACTTCTGTAAAGATTTCACCCAAAACCCTGCATAGATGCCATGCCAGTTTTGATTGTTTCATCTGAAATATTCTTGAGCCATTTCTCACTCTGTAATGATGCTTTTGGTCTTTCCAACTACTATTTCATTGTCGAGTGAAGAATTATATAGTTTTCAAAAAGTCCACACAAAGTTCGGTTCCATATTCCAAAAGTTCAAATCTGATCAAGCCATATTAAGAGACAATTTGCATACATGCTGTTATTGCAGCCATATTCTTGTACACCTAGTTAAAGGACATTTCCTTTGTAGCTCAAATAAATACTACTCAGGATGTCTGTAGCTGTGTGGCATCACATAGCACTTAAATGATTCATCAGCTTGTGACTCTGGAGTTTCTGACTGACATGATTTAGATCACTCATAAAACCATTTTTTAAACCATCAATAGGAAATTAACAACTTTTTTTTACAGAAACCCAGCTTTATTTTTGGATGTAACGTTACAGGTGAAATATGAACACGAAATAATGAAAACCTGCTTTTGGCAGACCTCATCTCCATGCACATTTTCACTTCAGCGAAAAATTTATCTTTACTGACTTGAGGCACATGGTGAGGATGATTCCAGGTTCCCAGTTACTTCCACATTAACATGTAAGAGCCGAGAGCAGAGGCATTCCAGGAGTTTTGCAGATGATTTCTCCACATTTGCCTTGCTGTTGATACTCCCACTAGTAATTAGTTCTGGTTTTTTTCTTCCTTACCTATTACACTATTCAATCTCAGCTGGAAGATCTCCCTGTCCCCAGATCCTGAGGTTGCTCATGCTCAGTAACTTCTAGGTACCAGTCCCATATAGGTGCTCCCTGAACAACGTGCATTAATTTCAGAAATGGAAATTTCTGCTTTTTTTAACGTGCTGAAGCATTCAGCCTTCCACTGAGCACCCACAGTTAATGGACTCCCAGAGTAATCTTTGGCTCCCTTTTTCATTTCACCTAAGTTATTAAGTAATTCAATGTATTTAAAGAAAGGAAGGATCCTCTGAAGCCTGGATTGAAATCCTTTCCACGTGATGCTTTTCTCATGTTACTTACAATATGACTCAACTCACAACATGTTTTTCTCCAGTATTGCATGTAATGAACTTTTTATCGTCCTTGAGTTTGTAGTTGTGTAATTCACTACCAATCCATTTGCTTTTCTCAAAGTCAAAGCACGTGATTCAGAGAGGAGAAAGAGTTAAATCAAGTGAATTGCTTCAGAATAGTGATGTTAATTCCTTTTATAAATTAAGTATTATGGATTTATGAGGTATATATGAGGATCATTTGCTTGGAAAATTCAATGGTGCCTTGAACTTTACTGTTTTACAACTTATTTATTTTAAACTCACTACAAAATTCTGGTACAATGATTAGTGCTGCAAAGAACATTTGATTCATGTGTACTTCTATTATAGAAGATTACTATGGAGCTCATTAAGGTTTGAAATAAGAAAACAGATGCAGTGAAATCTGAACCATTTTTATTAAAAGTACTTCCTTCTAGAGTTAAATCTCTAGTGAAGCTTTTCACACTACGGCAAATAAGACACGTTTTTCAGCTGCAGTTAATCAAATCCTAAAGATTTCAGCAAGGCTTCTACCTCTGCATATCCTCTTGAGTAGTGTTATTGAATTTGTGCTTTCATATATCCCATCTCTGGCATAGCTCATCTGTATTCTTGTCCCTCCTGAAGACCTTATTCAAATGCTGATACAGGGGGCATATCAGGCAACTCTCTTCCACTGCCTGTGAACAGTTGCTCCATGCCTAGGCAGTATGCACTCCTCTTTACTGTCCCATCAAGGCATAATTGTTCCAGATGCTTATCTCAGCTCCTGTGCCTGCTTCCCCATTCACACTACATATGGGTTAATGAATCTCTGCGATAAGACAGCTCATTCTAAGGAGTGTGACAGAGTATGTCCTGAGAGCTAGCATTTGAGATGGAGGATCAAGAACTTTGTACCTGACCCCTACATGGGCAGACTGATTTTCTGAAGGTTTATATTAGGAAAACCTGACCTTAAATTACTTCAACAACACTTCCAAGTTTAACGGCTTGGAGCTCTACTACATGATGCTATATTCCAGTGCTGCTGGGCATAGTATAGTATTGGTTTTCTCTTTGCTCTGGACTGGAGTGATATAGATGTGTTCCACTAGAGAAGATGAGTGACTTTCTGTGAATACCCTGCACAGACTCTGATCAGGAGCAGAGGGCTCCGTTTTTCAGAGGGATGAGCTCTAATTTTGAGAGTACATTAATTGCATTTGAAGATGGAACGTAGAAAGAGTTGAGAGCATTATCTTTTAAAAATAGCTGTTATTTCTATGCAGTAACTAACATCTGTGCTATGCTCTCGCAACTCAAAATTCCGTGCCAGGAGTCACCTGGATATCCAGACTCAATCTTTTGTGGTGAAAATGTATTTCTTAACACACTAAAACACCAATGTAAAATTAATATTTATTCTTAGATTGTCACCTTTGAAAGATATAAGATGAGAGAGCCGTGAAATGCTTAAACTGGAAGAAGTTTCTCAAGTTTCAGAAACTCTGTTACTAGATTGAAATTCAGCTCACTTTGGTGGTGGCTTATGATGGGAATACAACCATGACGGGAAAGCTGTGCCATGCCGTGGGACTCAAGAGGACCTGATACCAGCAAGTACTGTTCCAGCAGTGCAAATTCAAGCCTCGTTCAATTCTAAATAGTGGTGGGTGTGAAATATATCCCTGGATATGAATCTGGATGGAATGCTCCCCATTACTTTGGCTGCCTAAAAATTGGTTTTAAGTCCCATGCTTCTCTGCTATTATTAACAGAGTTCACTGCTGATTGATAGGGTGTTTCCAGAGATGGAATTAATGGAATTAATGTGCTTAAAAAACTCCATCCTAACCTGTGTTGATAGGTCTGAGATGTCTCCAGTTGTTACAGGTAGGCATAGAGTTTTGTGTGCAATGTGTTGAACAAAGCAAAATAGTTAAGGCATAGTTCAAATATACACAGGACATTTCACATATATGAAACTTGCAAATTTACATAATTGGCATTACAATTAATTCAGTTAGAAGGAAAGCTGACAGATTAAAAAAAAACCCCTTGGAGTTCTAGTATATTTTAGAAAATAGATTTCAGGAAATGGAAACTTGTTCCTTGATTGTTTTGCATAATCAGTAGAAACTCCTGACACAAATGCACGCAGTGGGGTCATGTGTTACATCATTCTTTCTTTCTTTAGGAAACCATAAGTTTACAACAGAAAAGTCAGCTTCATTTCTCAAACTCTAGTGTGTACTGTCGCCAATGCCTATTTCTTTCTTTTTTTCTTTGACTCTTTCCTACCTTTTATCTTTAGAACTTAAATTGTATTTAATGTTGTTAGATTCAGATTGTGAGTGAGAGAACAGTGTGAAGGAAAAGGAGGAGAGTGCAATAGGGGCCAGTTTGGTGTCCTGCTCCTGGCTGGGAGCAGTTATTGTTTGTAATTAGAGTAGCTCCCCTGGTGCAGTCCATGGCTGTTTGTCAAAGGGCTGCTGCGGCTTGCTGCTTGGTTCTGTCCTCAGCAGCAGTCATCTCCTCGGCATCTCAGGCTGGAGCTTGCTGAAGAGCACAGGGGAATGCTGTTTAGGACACTTGTGTGACCTTGGAGTAACATAAAAGTCCTGGAACACTGGGTAGGTGCCTTTTCTTGGGTTTGTTGCCCCTGAGTAGGGCTTTGGTTAGGTCCTCGTCAGTGTTGATTGTTGCTAATGGTCTCCATTAGTCAGTCTATCAAGAAATATAATGTCATATAGGAATTTATTGGTCTGCCTGTGTGAATCAGAAAGTAGTGTAGAGAAATGGTCCCCAAGTGTACAACTGGCTTTAAGTGGCTCAGCTGCTTTTCTGCATTTGAGTGACAGTGGCATTAAGGCAGCACAGAAACCCAACTATTCATCTTTTCTGGATAGAGCAGCTGTCTTTCAATAATAGCTAGAGGAATGCAGCTCTCCTCTATGACACTGATGTGAGGCAAGCTAAGATAGGAAGGATAATAGGTTCATGCATAGAGGATTACATTATTTCCTTTACCTAAACAACTGACTAAGGTAAGAGGTAAATATTTATTTACCCTCTAAAGGTGTTGTGTTTTATATCATTTAAGTAAAAGTAAAGTTTTTTTTAAATAGTAGATAAAATCTGATTGCTTTCCCTGCCTGCATTTCTTACAAGTACATTAATGTTCCAGATAAATAATTCAAAATAAAAGAATATGAATACAATAATTCAATGTAATTAATACTAAGACTATATGAGCTAAGAAAAAATGGCTAATGAGATCCTAAAGCTTTTCTCTTTATCCTCAGTCCATCTCCTCCTTTTCCCCTCCATCTCCCTTATCCCCAGTCTGTGGATTTAACTTGTGTATATATCATTCAGGAATTCTAAAGGTTAAGTTTTTGTTTAGGATGGAAGTGCTAGCCCCTGAGAAGAAAACACATAAAGAGAATGAAGATCTGCAACAGTATCATCAGAAGCCTGCAAACTGCAAGAAATTGCTTAGGAACTGCTGCTTGATAAAGCGAATTTTTGCCTGGAAAAGTTTGAGCTCTAAAGGTACCTTTCCTATTTTTAGTGAAATTTGTAGTGTAGGAGAAATTGTTGCCTTTCCAAGAATTCTGAATTTTTGATACAGTAGTATTACTGAAATTAGCATCAGTCATGTTACATGTACAAAAAGTCTCTGCTGTCTTAGGTCTATTGTGCAAAGAGATTAGTAATGGTAGGTTTGACTGAAGGAGCTTTATCATAATGTGATATAAATAATTGTACTGCATGAGTACTCATTTTGCAGCACATCAAAATATACAGTCTGCAGAAGGTCTGCAGAAAAAAAAATCCTTCAATCAGAAGATAAATGAATAAATATAAAATCCCAGCAATTCAATGTATCAATGTATCAGGGCCCAACCAAAAATATCTGTTTTGATGAGTAAAACCTCTTTGATCACTGTTAGAGTATATTTACATGGAAATTACATGATCAATCCCTTTGTTTTTGGGGAAATGGAGAAAGGTAACATCCTGCCACTTTCATACATAATGATGCTATGTACTGTATTTATTAATAAATACTGAAATAAATGCTTCATTTTAAATTAGAAGTTGGCTGTGAAATACCTCACCCATTGAAAGTCTAACTCATCAATAATTAATTAAATGGCAACTATCCTGAAGTGATGGTTAGTCTGCTTTACATTATTTTCTTCAGGAGTATACACACAGTTAAGTTGTTGGGTTTTTGTTTGTTTTTTTTTTTCCTCACCGATTCGTCTTTTTACCATCATGTTTGTGCATTGCAACATTATGTAAAACAAAACAAAAAAACACTGCCCCAAGCAAACCTTTTGTGTTTTGGCAGCATTTTTCATCCCCTTGCAGACAGTTTATGACAGTAAAAAAACAGGTCTTCAGTATATTGAATTTGTGTCAAACAGAATGAAAAAAAATGCATGGCATTGCTTTGTCATGAAGAGCTAACTCACCATAACCTGAGTGATATGTTTTTTTATTTACACATTTACTTTAAAGGATATTTTCTAGTAGCTTAGTTTCAGCATTTAGAAACAATGAGCTGTTTAAATATAACCTACCTCTGGTTTTAAACTCCCCTTATCTTTGTATTATCCAAGTAAACAAGTGGTTTATATGCCTTTTTATCTAAGCATAATCATTTAGCTATTCCTGGCCATTCATTTTTAAAGCTTTAGAGTAATATTTCCAACAAATGGCTGCTTGAATCACTATGCATATTATGGTTTGCTAAATACATGTTTGATTTCTGATTACTATATCAGCTTGTACCTATAATCTCTGCACTTTTATTTATTTTTCATGTTATTACTAAAGAAGCAAAAATGAATTTGCTGTAAACCGTTCAAAATACTTGTCCTTTTGTTCATGGGAGTTTTAGAATCTTCTTTTTCATTGGGCTATTTATCAGCCATCTCAGTAGGCCTAAGGAATCAGCTCTCTAGAAATGGTGTGTGAATCTGAAGCAACTGGCAATGAAGTTAACAGGTCCGATTCTTCATCACCGTTAAGCTGGCTGATAATTTGTACCTCTGGAAGGGGTCTTAAAAAAAATGATAAACAATGATAGAATTAAGGATTTAATTTGTCTCGGTAAGTGAATATACTCTGAATCACTGTAAAATTAAGTTACTCTGGGTTACTCCAACAGAGACAAAATCACAATCTGACACATAGTTAACTCAAAATGAAGCTATTATTTTGCTTATTCTAGGAGCAAATGATAGAAAGCATATATAGAGATACCTTTGCAAGAACCTTTGAATATTTATCAGGATCAAGAAGACTGCCATCCTAAGGTACTTCCTTCAACACTGTCCTGTTGTCCAAGGTGATCTTACTGGACAAATAGGTTTTTCTTGGACTTCAATACTAAAGCCTGCTGACATGTGTTACACAAGTTTTATATGGCATATCCCATTGCGTACCTGAGCCACAGCTAGGCAAGATTTCATACATAGAAACAAGTGGGGCATTTCTGAAACCTCCTAAGCTTGGCCATGGAGATGCTCATCCATTCTCTGGAATAAATTAAGACAGCAAGAAATCTGATGTAATTTAACCCTTCTCCTAGTACCCATGACAGTGTTGTGGTAGCTACTGAGCACTTGACTACTGAAATACTTGTTTAATACCTACTGTTTTCTGTCATCATGATGAAGGTGACCTTGCAAATTATATTGTGGTGGCCCATTCCCTCTTAAGTGTTCATTTACACAGATCAGATTCCCCGTTGATTCTCATAAGGTAACTTACACTAGTACAGAGGTATAAAAATAATCATTACACAGCCAAGGCTGGAAGATTAGTACCTAAAAAACAACCAAAGTGTTTATGTTCATATTTTTAAAAAAGAATTAAAACTGAAAATACTGATTTATTTGGTAATTCACTAACATTTTAACAGTTTGTAGCTGGAAATACTGTAAAGTAATACGTATTTGATCTGTCTTTTAAAACCGAGGTTATTTCTCCTCTATAATTTGTTTTTTTCATATTTTAGTTTATTTATATGATCTTGAAACTGAGTTTGTCAACATGTTGTTTTAACTTCATAAAATTAATTATACTTTCAGGAACAATTTCCATTTATGAATTTAGAGCAGGCAAATAAATATTTGATTTAGTGCAGTGTTCAGATGGTTTAACTCTATCTTCAGAATGAATAATCTTCACTTTTATGATAAAATCTCAGAGTGTCCTGGCATGGGGGATGTCTTCTTGCTTTTTCTGCTGCAACTTCTCTCACAGGAATAAGAATGTTATAAATACTGGAAAGATAATTGCACTCAACTCTTTTTTTGTGTAAGATTTAAACTACATGAATTTAATGCAGTGGTGATTGGTCCAAAGAAGGAACAAGGGAATAAAAAAAAAAAAAAAAAAAAAAAAAAAAAAAAAAACCTTTTTTTTTATTAAGAAAAAAAAAAAAAAAAAAAAAAAAAAAAAAAAGAGCCTTATTGTATTTCAGAGAAAAGTAAATGAAATGCTGTGGTTGTCAATGGGAAACAATTCCATGCTAAAGACACTATTTTAGTCAATGCCTAGGGCTCAGTAATTTGACTAATTTCCTCACACAGTAGTTTCAGAGAGCAGGTATCTTGTAACTAAAGCTACAGGAACAGACGACGACTATTGCCAGGTATACATCAGTGCGAGCTCGATACTGCAGTAAGCTCTGGGCCCAAGTTTAAAGCATGTGTTGAAGACCTGCAGGGTTTCACTTTCAAAAATGAGCAGCCCTGAAGTACCTCCTCACAAAACTGGCAACCTACTCAGTTAACCTAGGGCAGTTATGAGCCTTTACTGATCATTCCATGCCATGAATATACATTCTGCTGCAGATTTTATAAAATGCAAATGAGAGACACCAAGAGGACAAGTTGTCTGTCACAAAGATAAATTTGGAATTGTGCTGCTGAGTCTGCATTACATATTGCTAAAAATATTATAGATTATCAACTCTTTATTTATAAACTTTTATATATTTGCGTTTCCTCAAACCACATATTAATGAGTTGAGATAGGAATAATTTAGGAATAATTCCAAGCTGTCAATCCATTAGTGTATTTTTCCTTGTACATTTGACAAAATATTTAAGGAAAAAATAACCTGAGTCATTTGATAACTAGTTAAACTTTCTGCTCTCTCTAGAATATTTCGTATACTCTTGGACCATGGATAACTCACAAAATTATTTGTCAGTACTTTTTCTTTCAATATGGGCTTCTTGTGAACAGGATAATGGTTTGTCTCCTGTAATCCATTTGCCTTTTCCTCTCCTAAGCAAGTATGTTGAGCATTACTTTGAAATTCAGTCACATTTCAGACCATGAAAAGAAATTTTTCTCCCAGTTGTTCAAAATGAACAAGAACCTTTACTATTATTGAACAGGGGCCCTTTCGAATGCAACATTCTTCCAGTGTCTCTCAGCATTAATTCTTGTGTGCCTGTTTGCACTCCTTTTCTATTAAGCAGTGAAGCAATGGGACAAAAACAACTTGAAGGTAGTCAGTGATGACAGCAGGATTACATACAGCGTTTGTAATACGCTATCAAAGCCTTCAACTGCCTTAATTAGAAACTGTCATGACTTCTAATTAGAAGACAAGTTGTTTCCTAACTTTATTACTGAAGCAAAAGCATCTTCCTTTTGTTTTCTTGTGCCTGGAGTGATAGTTACTGAAATCTGCCTTGTCTCAGTCACCCTTCTGTACAGGAAGAATATGAAATAATAGATAAATTAAGATTGCAGAAAACAACAATAAATAATAGATATCCAGTGGCAGGAATAGCATATACTCCTGAGTCCATTCCCTTGTCCCTGTAGCTGCTCCTCACTAGCTGTCCTCTCTTAAAGGACTGCTGATATACTTTCAGATCTTAACCTGTATGGTAATTGAGTTTTTATGGCCTGTTAGATGTGTTGGTTTTTACTTGATGTCATGTCAAACTACTTCATTTATTTTTACTAGGATATTCTTCTCCCAGTTTTCTCATAGGTGCTTTGAGCAATGTTTGCTTTCTGTTGAATTGTGCATCATGAGAGGACTTCACAGAACTTCATGTGGCATTAGGAAAAAATTGTCTTATGTGCCTATAGAAATGAAGTTCATATGACTTTGCTCTTTTGAGTCTGAAAGCCTCTAAGAGAAGAAAAAGAGGGTGGGAGAAAGAGAGATGAAGTAAGGGAAGAAGTGGGAGAAAGAGAGAAAAACCAAGGACTATGTCCCGTACCAGAACCCCTTCTCCTTTCTGTTCTATATGGTCAACACATAAATAATGAGCCCATACCCAGTGAAATCTTGCCTGAATGCTCAATGAGCAGACTTTGTAGCCTATTGCTACATGTATTAACCACTGAAGAGATTTTGGACATTTTGGAGATTTTATGCTTTGAAGACAAACATAGAAATCCATTTGAAAATGGAACTTCATGGATTTAGGCAATACAGAAATCTTAATTATGTCAAAACAACAAGAAGAGAAATTTATCTGAGAATTCAAAAAGAGCAATGTTTAGGCCATCTCATGTATTTGAAGTATTTATGAAAATGTTTTACAATTTGATGATGATGCTCTTCAGGGTAGATATTAATCTAAAGTAAGCTAGCTACTAAACCCAGGAAAAGCGGTAGTATTAAAACCTTATTCACTTTGTCTTTTAATAACTTTTTTCAAATAAAATGAACTTTGCTCAGTATTGCTTTAGATAGTTCCTTAACTACAGTGAAGTATGAATTAACACTGTTTTCTTGATCAGCTCTAAGAAGTCAAAGTTCTGTAGTGCCTTTTATCTTCTGGCTCACTGTGCTAACGTTCCATTTTATGCTACAAAAATTTCACCTTCTGAAAACATATTGTGTGCATTTTATATACATAACTTTTCAAATCACTGAAATGGATGGGAAATGTTGATATAGGCTGTTTATTTGTAAAAATGTTGCAAGTAATGAGCTTTTTTATTTATTTCAGATTCTTTCTCTGAAACCGACATAGGACTCTATTCTTAGCTAAGTAATTCTCCATATTAGTGTAGAGGGGTAGTTGTACATATTTACTAGGTACAAAAAGATTGTTTAAAAAGTGCTAATAAAACTTGGTAGAGAGAAAAGGAAAAAAGGTAAGAGAAAATAAACTTTTTTAAATTTTTTTTTGTTTTGCTATCCACCAAAGCCTCTTCACCCATTATAATCTCAGAGAAAGGAGTTTGTTTTAAGAGACCTGTCAAAAAGGGTAACCTTGTAGTTTGTTCTCTTCCAAATGTGCCAAATGCTAACTCTGAAGGACAAATCATAGCAATAAAATTAGAGGCTCTCCCTGGTGAATGCAATTTTCTTTTAAATTTGTAGCTCAGGGTGATCTAAGCTCAGTAAGACTTCTAATACTCTCTTCAGGGTAGCAGTAATAGTTAATGGCACAAATTAACAGGAAAGTGTGTTATGAAGGAATGTCTGTTATCTTCCATGTAATTAAAAGACATATTGGAAAAGCATTGATTCTCACAACTTAGAATCATTCCAGAGCGATTGTTCCAGAGTGATTGATGTTTTGAAAAGGGCTTTTACTGAGTATTTGTGTACAGACTTGCTAAATTGAGCAATGTATGTAGCTAATGAAAACGTAAGGCTCTGACACACACTTTTGTAAGTATTTATAAAATTATGTACGTCATTTTTGGCTCAAGAAAGTTTAAAAATCACTCTCCTATATTTCTCTTGGGGACATTCCCCCTGCCCCCCCTCCATGAATATAAATTTTTCTGAAGCTTTTAATAGTTTATAAACTTTAAAAATTAATAATTAGAGGCCACAGTCATGACAAAAGACCTTGCTGCTTTACTCTGTACACACAAGGTTTTCCAATGTTTCCAGATTTAAAAATAAAATGGCACAAATATTGCAATAACCACTAGTTTACAGTTTGGGAAGAAAATCTTACATGCCTCTTAAGATCCTTTGAAACAGTTGTTAGTGCCTATAAAAATGTTATCCATAACTGAGTTTTAAAGATGCTTAATAAAAAGATGGCAAATTGCAAAGTTCAGAGGATGAAGTCAGTCCTCCTTACATTGAATGTGCTTGTAAGGAGAGGAATATTTCATGGGAATTAGATTTCCTCAGGGTTTGACATTCAAAGGGTAAAATAAGCTTTGCAGTTAACTCCTGAGAAACATAGCTCAGAAAAATGTGAGTGTATCATTTTATGGCATTTCTGCTTTATGCTTCCCTGGCTGTTTAAACATTACACAACAAGGTATGTTTCTTCTTTTCTCTTGGATGTTTGTTTCTTTCATGTCAGAATGGATTTTTATGGTCTCCTGCAGTTGCCACCTTTGTAATCCCAGCACTGCAGTTCCTAGGAGGGACATGATATTGGAAGCTGAAGCATTAACTCATGGCAGATTGCTGCCTAAAAGCTCAACGTTTGCAGAAGAGTATGTTAAACTCCCAAGCTCCTTTTGCTCTTTGCTTCTCTTCTTTTTCTTTTCCTACTGGCCACAGTTAGCACCAAGCAGTTTGCATAAGCTTCCTGAGACAGTATGTAGTTTTAAACGTGCTCTAATTAAGAGCTTTGAACAGCCCCCTTTTGTTAACAATTTAGTTTTTGTTTAATCATAGTGAATATGTGTTTTCTTTCCATATAAAAAGCATGATGAACCATTGAGCTGACTGGAACCTTTCCACAGGTGTCACCCTGGACTCTGCATAATGAAATTTATTTTTCCATTGAGTTCATTAATCCTACTTGCCAATGATCACCTTATGCTTCAATCAGTTTAAACTGTTAGAAAAAACAATTCTAGCATCTTCTTGAATTCCAAAGAATTAAAGGAATAGCTGATTAACTGCTCTTTAATCAGCTAGTTTTATCAGAAATAGGTTTCTCTAATTCTCCTTGTTTCTCTTGTGGAATTGGAGTTACCGCATCAATATCATGCAGGTATTTAAAAATAACCCATTGTAATACAATATAGAAACTATACACCTTGAACATGAAAGCAAACAATAAAGTTCTGACCTCTTCATTTGAAAATCTGATGTCTAGTTTTGTTTCCCCAGGCTTTCCTTTGTTTGTTGAAAATCTCTTACTAAAAAATGAAATTCTAACAATCAAAAGTTTGGAATATAATACATGTAGAGGATCGCCACTTCAGTGAAACTCAAATTTATCCTTTATGAAAGCAATATATGCTTGTATTTAGTCTCTGTACTCCCAGTATCTTTAATGTCTACTGTGTCTGCCAAGTACTGATTTTTTATTTCAAAACATTCTATCAATCAAAAACTAATAAGGCTGAAGAAGTGTAGTAGATTAAGTGGAAGGACTTTTATATTCATAGCATACTTAGAAAATGGAATCAATCTTTAAATATCTTGCCACTTTCCATCTGGGCATTATTCCAGCAATTTAAATGGCTAAATATATCGATAGTATTCCAGATTAAATGGTAGCTCTGAATGTCTTTTTTTTTATATATTAATAATGATATGGCCCATAAAGAACTGAATTTGTTGTTGTGGTTACTGGTGCCTGCATTTTGTTTACCAAAGTGTACTGAGTATTAGTGAAGTATAATAACTGTCTTTGTAAGCATCTGTTCCCTGCTCCCCCTCTGCCCCAAATCCTGAAGGAGCACTTCTGCTGCAGATCAAGTAAACTGTCAGAAGCAGCTTCTTTAAAGTATGCAAAGCCAGCTTTTTTTCTTTTTTTTTTTTTTGCATAGTGAAGCATTATGATTGGATAATTTTTCACAGAAGATGTTTAAATACTATGAATTCTTGCTGTTAGTCACTCTTGTAGGCAATGAAACCACCTGCACATTTCTCTTGCCCTAGAGCTCAAGTTTTTGTATTGTGAGAAAGAGTTTTTCTCTCCTGTTGGAAATGATAACCCCCAACTCACTCAAGTATCTTGCTTTAGCACTCACAAAGCCAAAATGTCAGAAATTCAATGATGCATTAGAAAAATCATTATAGATATTATACGTTTTCAATTTGTTTGCCTGTTATAATTCTCCTTTTCCCAGCCTGTATAACGAAGAAATCAGAGTGGTCTCAAAGGTGGAGGGTTATGGAGAACAGTACAAAAAGTGATTAGGTATCTCAGTATTTCCAGCACCATTTTCTCTGACATATGTGAAATCAAGTATGCCTTCTGTTTTGCTACACAGTCCAGGTTTTCTGGCATTTAGTTGGACTGATCTGCAAAATTCAGTTGCAGTGTTGCCACATATGACTAATAAAATCATTGTGCCCACAAAACATTTAGATAGCTCAGTGAAGAACTCCAGCCCCTTGCTGACTTTTTCTTCGTCTCTTGTGCACAGAAAGGATGAATTAGAAAATTAAAGAACAACTGAGAACATTTCTCTTTGCCAAGAAGATGATGCTACTCGAAGGAACAGCAGGGAGGTCCCAGCAGGATGGCATTATTGCAGCAATAAAGAGCACCAAGCCCTCCTACTTACCCCTTTTGGGCTGAAAGGAGGGCAATTCTATCCTGTCAGAACTGCGGTCTGCCAGAGTAACTGTCAGGACCAACCTGCAGACTCCAATGGAAACAAGCATTCGAGAAAGGTGGCAGCAACAATAAATTAAATTGAGAGTCAGGGGGTGGGTGGAGCAAACGAAGCAATACGTAATTTTGTTGTTCTAGTAATCCTGGTTTGTTTGTTTCTTACTGTTTTTCCCTCCCACCTTCTGCTCTGGCTTTCCACTTCTAAGATATGTTGGTTTCCCTTTTAGTTTACAGTTTACATCACCACATTCCTCTAACTAGCATCACTTCATCTGGTTTGCTTGTTACACCACATGTATATCTATATTTAAAGCCATAATATAGTACAGCTTTTGAGTGTAGCATCTACCAGCTGAGCTATTATGTATGCCTCTATGTTTATCTTTGCACAGGTTTGTATTTATCTTTGCTGGATTAGAGGTAATTTTTCTTTTTTTTAAAATTTAAGATGCTTCAGCTGACCAGAGCTACCTTCCCAAGCTGTGATAGTTTCATTAAGTCCCTTAGTTCATACCATTTCTGATGCAACTGAGATGAAAAATGACCAATGAGAAAAATCAAACTTAAATGGAAGAGGGGAAACATCACAATATGTCCCCAAAATAACTTAAAATTGATCATTGTATTTCTGAATGTCAGTATTCTCTGTTGTGAGAAAATGTATGTAAACCCAGAAATTATTCCATATCCTTTTAGTTTTTAATTATAAGGTGTCACAACAAACTACCGCAGCTACCAGTGTCTTAGCTGTTGGTTTTGCCTGCAACCAAAATAAACTCTACTTTTTAGTAAACAGAGTGGAAGGTTAGGTGATGAAAAGATTTATAGAAATGCTTGTAAGGAAGACAAGAGCACTATTTCTTAGTTGTTGACTGAACAATTTAGAAAGTACTGAACAAAACAGGATACAGAAAAGAGGTCCATATGGATGGTTACTTTATACTGGAGAACTGGATTTCTTCTGCCACAGAGTTCCTGTGTGATGTTAGAGGAGTCAGTTAAGACAAACTTAGGGGATTGGTACTACGTGTTTTACGTTTACTGAGTGAATCCTTGGGATTTGATTTGTAGAATATTGAGCACTTTCAGCATTACTAACTCAGCTTTGAACATATATGAAAGGCTCTGTATTAAGCACTGTGAAAATGAGCTTCCATGAGCTTCCTACCAAGTACCCAAATTAGTCAGTACCTTTGATCTTAATCTCTCTGTGTCTCTGTTTTGCATAAAGTAGGTATAATAACACCCTCTCATCTCACAGGGATGTTGTGAATATAAATGTAGTAATGTTTGTGAAGCATTCAGATGCTGTAGTGATGAACATCATAGAAAGTGTATTTTCAGCTTAGAATTTCAATGTTTGAAAGGTAAATTATGAGGGCACAAAATGTGGCAAGAGTAAAGTTCTGAATTTGGCAAATAAGTAATATCCATTAATTAAATTAACTTATCAAAGAAACTCTTGTCCACACTGTAGCACATGATTTTGTTATTAAAAGATTGCACCATACTGCATGCATAGAAAGGGACTGGCTGAATGCTGTTAGCATTTATGATAACAATACAGTTATTTTGACGTATACTTCCTATGTAATTAAGATATAGAGCAAAATTTCAGAATGCAACAGGTTTATAGCATAAAACTCAGATCTTGGCTTGCAGTTTTTCTTGAAACTAGGGGTTAGGGGATTGATCAAAGGGTCAGGCCCTAAGATACAAGGTGCGGAAGGTGTGAGGGCTACAGAAGGATGTTCACCATTCAGTTAATTGTGTAATGCTAAATCCTGGCTTGCTGAAATGGATGAGAATCTTGCCATAATGCCATCAGAGAAGGAATTTCATTCCATTTGCCTTATAAAAATAAGTCTGTACTGAATTAGATAAATCTTTATGTAGGAAAACAAAATATCACCCATCTGGTGGCTTTCTAAAGTTGCATTTTAATGTGTGCTGTATTTGTTTAAGAGAATTTTGAGGGAAAAAATCTCCTTATTTGATTTTTACTAGAAATGGTCAGTGTCTCATTTTGAACAAGGTCCTGATACCTAATGCACTTAGGTCATATCTCCACTGTAACTCTTTATTTACTTCGTTTTAGGTGAAGCAAATTATGAAGTCTCTAAATCTTAGGAAAGAACAGGAAGTCCTTGAATTTTCATTACCAAAATCAAATCACAGAAATGAGAAGAAAATAATACCATTTTATTTTTATAATTCAGTTAAGCTACAATTGATTCTATACTAAAAACTAATCAGTATACTATAATTGAAGAGATATTTTTGGACCAATGTACCAGCTGGTATCACAGATGGTACAGATGGCATAAGGCTCTTTAATGGGATAAAGATAATGTGTTGGCACAAAGAGAGTTGAGTATATGAACATGTGATTTTTCTTTCCCATTATCAACTGTCTAACCAGTGTAATTTTAATTTATAAACAATTGATACATTTGTATTCCACAAATCTGGGTAAATCCTAAGATCAATACTTTGCAGTCAGTGACATTAGTATAACCTTATTTTGTTCTGAAAAATCTCATATGCCATATCAGGCAACAATTCATTAAACATTGCAGTTTAAAAGAAAAAACAGCAAGGCAAGTTTCATATTGTTTAAATGGTCTATCTGCCAGTTTTAAAGGGGATTAATAGACAAATTTATGGAAACAGCTGAATCCCTCAGAAACATTTTCTTCTCAGGACTTTTGATGCTGGTGTAGATATGGCAGCAAGTATGATAGTGTTATTGGTTATTAGCAACCCTGATGACAATTGATCAGGTAATCACTCTAATTATTTTCTATGGAAATCCACGGTGTGGCTGGATATATTTTTTTACAGTAGTAGAGGGGACTCACTACTAGTGGACTTCACTGGGCTTAATTTCTTTTCTTACCAATGTTATCGTATAAAGCAGTGTTTAGTTCAAAATTTTTTACTTATACTCTATTCAAAACTTTGTTTTATCACTTTGCTATTTTGTTTACATTGCACAAGACATAAGAACTACTTGCAGTGTATCCTGTAGACCAGATATGGTGCTTTCAGTTATGAAGCTGGCAAGATATTGCTTTCCCTGGTGCCTGAAAGAAACCTGTCTGCCACTGACAAAAGTTGCCAGAGGGCACTTTGATGAGTATCTGGGCAATTGCATTCAGATTCTATATTCTGTGGTATTCAGAAGTGCTCTATTCATTAGAACTGGATTGTTGTATTTTATCAGGTAAGGCAAAACCTCCAAAAGTATCTAAGCTTTTGTTTGACAAACTTAGATTGCTAAGCATATTTAATAGAATATTATACCCCAAGACTCATTCCCGTGTTTACAGCCATTTTCAGATCATACAGAAATGCGGCTAACGGTGTTATGATTTATTTAGTGATGGAAACCTTGATTTGGAATTAACTTCTCACAGATCCTGAGCCTGATTATTGTTAGGACATACTGAAACAAAGCTAGCCCAACTATTTGGCTGGGATAACAAGTCACTACATTCAGTCACCAGTCCGGAAGAAAAATTGTATAGCTTAATGCCCCAAGGGAAAACTTGTCAAGAAAGACAACACCTCAGCACAAGGCAAACACTGCTGCTTTCCTGATCAGGAGCTTCCACATTCACTGCAACATTCTTCTGAATGGCCATGGCTGGAGACATATCCAAAACGTGCTCTGCTACCAAATCCTCAGAGTTGCAACGGAGAAGAATGAGCTACAAATGAAATATGGAACTTACTGAGTTTTATCATAACAGAGACATATATCAGTGCATTTCAGTGTCTCATAAAATAATTTGCCGCTAAATATAGAGGGTAGCATCTGTTAGAGCAGAAGATCTGACTGTTATCTGCCTTTCACTGTGTTAGGCCCTTGCAGAGGTGCACAGGAAATGATTTGCTATTTTTTTCTCGGTCTCAATTATAGATATAGTCTTAACCTTTCCTGGAGGAATGCTGATACCTTTGTTCTTGCCTCTTATCGCAGCAATTTTTTGTTACCTTCCACTTTTTGTGGTAAGATACACTTCTGCAAATTAAATAGGAGGGTGGGATAATTAAGGGGAGGGGGTGTTGCTCTCTGTGTCAATGATCAGCTGCTGTCCATGGCCCTTGGCCTGGGCATGGATGAGGAGCTGGCTGAGAGCTTATGTGTCGTAGTTAAAGGGAAGGCAGGGGAAGGTGATATCATCGTGGGGGTCTATCACTTTTGATCACTGACCAGGAAGTCTGAGTGGATGAGGCCATCTATAGACAGATAGGACCAGGTTTACAATACAAGCCCTGGTCCTCATGGGTGATTTCAAACACCATGATATCTGTTGGAAAGGCAGCACAGCGGGCCACCAGCAGTCCAGGAGGTTCCTGGAATTCTACTGATAACAGTTTCCTTCTCCAAGTGGTAGGGAAACCAATGAGAAAAGGTGCCATGCTGGACCTTGTTCTTACCAAAAAAGAGGGGCTTGTGGGTAACATGAAGCTCAAGGGCAGTCTTGGCTGCAATGACCATGAAATAGTGGAATTCAAGATCCTTAGAGCAACAGGAAGGGTGAGCAGTAAACTCACTACCCTGAACATTGGAAGAGGACACTTTGACCTCTTCGGGGATTTGCTTGGTAGAATACCATGGAGGAGAGAAGGCCTGCAGGGGAGACATCCCTGGGAAAGCTGGTCAATACTTGAGAATCACTTCCTTCAAGCCCAGAAGCAATTCGTGCCAAAAAAAAAGGAAGGCAGGCAAGAATGTCAGGAGGCCTGCATGAATGAACAAGGAGCTCCTGGACACACCTGGATGCAAAAAGAAAGTCTAAGGAGAGTGGAAGCAAGGACAGGTAGCCTGGGAGGAACACAAAGAAGCTGTCCAACCAGCCAGGGATCAGGTTAGGAACGCTAAAGCCCAGATGGAACTCAATCTGGCCAGGGACATCAAGGGTAATAAGAAAAGCTTCTACAGGTACATAAGTGGTAAGAGGAGGGCTAGGGAAGATGTGAACTATCTCCAGAAAGAAATGGGAGAGCTGGTTACCCAGGACATGGAGGAGACTGAGGTACTCGACGATGACTTTGCCTCAGTCTTCACCAACAAGGGCTCTAGTCACACTGTCCAAGCTGCAGAAGGCAAAGGCAGGGACTGGAAGAAAGAAGATCCACCCACTGTAAGCAAAGATCAGGTTGTAGACTATCTAAAGAACCCAGAGGTGTACAAGTACATGGGATCCAATGATATCCATCTGCGGGTCCTGAAGGAACTGGTGGAAGAAGTGGCTAAGCTGCTTTCCATCATATTTGAAAAGTCATGGCAGTCCGGTGAAGTTCCCACTGACTGGAACAGGGGAAACATAACTCCCATTTTCAACAAGGGGAAGAAAGGAAGACCCAGGCAGCTCCAGGCCAGTCAGTCTCACCTCTGTGTCTGGCAAGATCATGCAGTAGATCTTCCTCAAAGCTCTGCTAAGGTGCATGGAAAATAAGGAGGTTGTTGGTGGCAACCAGCATGGCTTCACCAAAGCCGAATCATGCTTGACAAATTTAATGGTCTTTTATGGTGAAGTTACAGCATCAGTGGGTAAGGGAAGAGCAGCTAATGTCATCTGCCTGGCCTTGCGCTAAGTGTTGGACACGGTCCCACATGACATCCTGGTCTCCAAATTGGAAAATATTTGATTCGATGGATGTACCACCTAGTGGATAAGGAATTGGCTGGAAGGTCACACTGAAAAGACTTGTGGTCAATGGCTTGATGTCCAGCTGGAGACCAGTGATGACTGGTGTTCCTCAGGATCAGTACTGGGTCTGGTGCCTTTTAAGATCTTTGTGGGTGAGATGGACAGTGGGATTGAGTGCATCCTGGACAAGTTTGTTGACAACACCGAGCTGTGTGGTGTGGTTGACATGCTGGAGGGAAGGGCAGTCCCAGGCACAAATAGGCGCTGGTGGAGTATGGATTGAGAGCAGACTTGGGGGTGCTGGTTAATGAACAGCTCAACACAAGCCAACAGTGTGGGAATGCAGCCCAGAAATCAAACTGTCCTGGGCTGCATCAAAAGTGGCGCAGCCAGCAGCTCGAGGGAGGTGATTCTCCCCCTCTACTCCTTTCCCTTGAGACCCTACCTGGAGTACTGTGTCCAGCTCTGGAGACCCCAGCACAAGAAGGAAATGAAGCTGTTGAAGTGTGTCCAGAGGAGGGCCACAAAGATGATCAGAGAACTGGAACACCTCTCCTACATAGACAGGCTGAGAGAGATGGGGTTGTTCAGGTGGAGAAAAGAAGGCTTTGGGAGACATTCTAAGCCTTCCAGTATTTGAAGGGGGCATACAAGAAGGCTGGGGAGGGACTTTTTACAAGGGCTTGTAGTGATAGGATGAGGCGTAATGGGTTCAAACTGGAAGAGAGTAGATTTAGATGAGAAATTAGGAAGAAGTTCTTCACTCTGAGAATGGTGAGACACTGAAACAGGTTTCTCAGGGAAGTTGTGGATGCTGTGTCCCTGCATGTGTTCAAGGCCCGGCTGGATGAGGCTTTTAGCCAAGGCCAGGCTGGATGAGGCTTTGAGCAAGCTGGTCTAATGGGAGGTGTCTCTGCCCATGGCAGGGGGGTTGGATCTATCTGATCCTTAAAGCCCCTTCCAACTCAAACCGTTCTAAGATTCTATAATTCTAAGAGGACATAAAAGTAATGGGAAATAATAATAATTATAATAATGAAAATACACAAAACAAGTGACGCAGAATGCAGTTGCTCACCTCCCACCAACCAACGCCCAGCCTGTCCCTGAGCAGTGGTCCTCAGCCAGCTTTCCCCCTTGTTTATATAGTAAGCACAGCCTCCTGTAGTATGAAATCTCCCTTTGTTCAGTTTGGGTCAGCTGTCTTGGCTGCATCTCCTCCCACCTTCTTGTGCATTTCCATTCTCTGCTGGCAGGGTGCTATGAGAAGCTGAAAATTCTTTGACAGTGTAAACTCTGCTTAGTAACACCTAAAACATCAGCATCGTATTAAGATTTTTTTCATCCTAAATCCGAAATACTGCACTATAACACCTACTAGGAAAATAATCAACTCTATCCCAGCCGAAACTAGGACAGGCAGGCATTGCTAGAGAAGAAAATTGTCCACTTACATGGGTAAGTTAATGAGAAATTTCCCCAGGTAACATTTTAAGATCATTATCATGTACTATTTTAGTAAATGAAGTGTCAAAAGCATGTAATAAAGCAGTCATACTTGAATTAATTACCCAAGTTAAAGGTATCAGATCACTATATTTTGATAAGGTTCAATGATTCCACTTTTTTTTTTTTTCCTATTGTATCATGTAAATGTTCTTTCAAATTTGCTATACCTTTTGCTGTGAGGACTGGTTTCCAAAGCTGGTTTTAAACCATGAAAAGATGTCAAAAAGTGACAATTTAAGTTTCTGAAACTATACTAGGTAATTATATATATATATATAT
>NW_008626490.1:0-5127 GCF_000691845.1 Merops nubicus
GCCCCTTCGGTACCGGATTGTGACAGTGTGTGAATTGTCCACTTTTGTTTGATGATGTGATAATGTTATTTTGATTTTGATGTGGGGAATTCTTTTTGTTGATAAGTAAAGGTTGTGAAGCTTGTGAAGACTGTGGGATGAATGTGTATTTTAACAATAATTCTCAAATATGTGATTCACAGAGTTGAGGGGTGGAGTGTATTGGGTTTGTGCGGCAAGGTCTTGGTAGCGAAGGGGCTACAGAGGTGGCTTCTGTCAGAAGCTGCTAGAAGCTTTCCCTAAATTTAACAGAGATGATGCCAGATGTCTCAAAGACAGGCCCACCACTGGCCAAGGTTGAGATAATCAACATGCTGCTAATATCTCTGTGATAATAAATTAATAAGAGGAAAAAAAAAAACCCTACTGCACAGTAACAACTGCAGCTGGATGGAGGAGTGAGAATATGGGATAGGAGCAACTCTGTAGACATGAAAGTCAGTGAAGGAGGAGGGGAGGAGGTGCTCCAGGTGCCAGAGCAGAAAATCCCCCGCAGTCTGTTATGAAGACCAACGGGAGGCAGGCTGTTCCCCTGCAACCTGTGGAAGTTAACAGTGGAGCAGATACCCACCTGCAGGCTGTGGAGGTCCCTGCACCAGAACAGGTGGATGCACCTGAAGAAAGTTGTGACCCCATGGAGAGCTTGTGCTGCAGTAGGCTCCTGGCAGGACTTGTGACCCCATGGAGGACTCACACTGGAGCAGTCTGTTTCTGAAGAACTATACCCCATGTGAAGGACAAGTGGAAAGGACCCACACTGGAGCATTTCATGAAGAACTACAGCCCCTGGAAAGGAATAATGTTGGAGAAGTTTGGGGAGAACTGTCTCCCATGGGAGGGACCCCATGCTGGAGCATGGGAAGAGTGCAAGAAGTACTCCCCGCTGAGGAGGAAGGAGTGGCAGAAGCAAGTGACTAACAAACCACAACCCACATTCCCCATCTCCTTGTCCTGCTTAAGGTGGGGGGAGGTAGAGAAATCAGGAGTGACATTGAGCTGGGGAAGAAGGGAGAGGTGGAAGGAAGGTGCTTTAAGGTTTGTTTTTGTATCTCATTACCCTACTCTGATTTTTGATTGGCAATAAATTAAATTAATTTCCCTGACTGACTGAAGTCTGTTTTACCCATGATGGTAATTGCTGAGTGATCTTTCCTTGTCCTTATCTTGATCCATGAGCCTTTCATTATTTTCTTCTCTGCCCTGTCCAGTTGAGGGGGGGAATGATAGAGCAGCTTTGTGGGCAGCTGGTGTCCAGTCAAGGTCAACAGTCCTTTTTGGCTAATATAGACTAGTAGCACTATGTAAATGTTGGGGGCAATAAACATTTGTTGTTTGTGTTTTAATTCCAAACCTCACATCAAAATGTTTTGAACCCTTATTGAGGTGTTACCACAAAATGAGCAGAAGATAATGCTGATGTCTCAGCCATAACTTGATCCACAACGTTGATTCCTTTCTTAAACAGAGAACCTATTTTTTATTTCTGAGCATTAAATATCTTCTTCTTCAATACTGAAAAAAAATATTTGTAATATATTCATTATTACTGCTATCTGCTTCAGGTTTGTATGCTGAAATTCCCCAATAACAAAATATTTGAAAACGTGAAGTATCAACTAGTCTTTTCTGTATGGTTAAGGTTGCTTTCTTGACCAATGTTACAAAGGTTGCATTCCAACTAATTTTCCAAATTTGCTTTCCAAGTGTTGTGGTATTCTTAAGGTATTTCTAACTGTAAGGGTCTTTCATTTTAGCTAAACTTTGTGATCTAAAATATTAGAATGAATTATAATACAATATGACGACTGTTGTAACTAATTATCATATTCCATAGGGAATTATTTTTCTTTATTATTCTCCAAGGCGTTTTAGAGGCCTAGGTTTGAAATAGAACTTTCAAGGTATTCTCCCAATACATAGATCCTGAACTTAAATCTAGATTTTACCAGCCTGTTAAATATGTATGAATATTCTAGCTCTAGATATCTATTGTTAGGTAATTACTCAGTCATAAATTACAATGCTGAAATACAACAGCTGAGATAAAATAGCTTAGCTGAGGAAAGAAATTATTACTACTCTCTTCCTGTGAAGAACTGACAGCTCACTGAAGACTTTTGTGAAAACCTCTGTTTTCAGAGCTATTAAGGAAATTCAGGTCTAAAACCAAAGGTGTTCATTGGCAGCTTGCTCAATCAGGTATAAATTAATAAAGTCTTTCTTTTATTGAAGTAACCACCAATACCTAGAAAACACCTTTGCTATGTCCTTAAATATCTAGTAATTATTTTCTTTTATTCCATCAGTTTTTAAAATTACTGAACGCTATCCATGTTAGAAAAAAGTGGTGCTTAGAGACTTTCCTGTTCCTCTTGACAGGAACCATCAACTAAATTGTGTGTTGGTATAAACTGAAAAGTTATAGGATTAGAAACATATTTCTTTCACAGACTTAAGAGAACTTCCTATACTGATTCTTATACAATGAACAAACCAATATGCATACATACAGGGATTAAAAACATGTTTAGGAGGGCAATTGCGAGTACTTAAGAGTACGCCCCCACTCCCTTGGAGCCACTTGGAGGAAGAAATTTTCAGGTTTTCTGTACATCTTGTAAGGGATATTTTTCTCTGTAACAGCTGTGATCCAAAGCCATGAAACCTAACTTTATATTCCAGCACTCTTTGTTGTTTTAGAACATCACAACCCTTTAAAAAAATCCACAGGAGACAAAGATGCAGACATTCTCTACAGGTTCATCTATACCTTCGGCAGGAGGAGAATTTGCAGCTCATCAGAGCTATCTCTGGAACAATCAGAGCCCAAAATCCAGCAAAACATTTTGGAAGTTTTGTTATATTTCAACCTCATTTGCATAACCATATTGACAGATTGTATAATATTGTAATCTGATCTTTTATCCTTCCTTTTTACTTCCTTTACATACTTCCTTTTTAAAAAAATGTCTGCTCAAGTCACTAATCCTCTATTTCAATTACATTTAACCTTTAATGCTAGTGCTACTAAAATACTAAATTTGCCCAAAATTTGAAACTGAACATACACCGTCATTTTAAAAAATACCATATATGAACACTAGAAATAAAATTTAAAATTCTCATTTTATAATTTCTGTTGGGGAAAAAAAAAAAAAAAAATCAGATATATTTTACCAAGATGAGTTTATTACTGAAAACAGAATAGAATCATCAAGGTTGAAAAGTATCTTGAAACTTAATGATTTTATGATTCATGTTTCCGTTAAAGCAAAATTAGTTACAAAATCAGATTTGGATGCTCCCTGTGCTTTCTCCAGTGACGTCTGACAACTACAAAGATGAACGATGCAAAACCTCTCCTGCCAACTATATACAACATGTGACTATTCTCATGAAGAAAACATTTATCCACCTGGAAGTGTTCTCTTGTAACCTCCCCATAGCTGCTGGAGAGCTGCTGATAGATCCTCCCAAAGCCTTCTTCCCTTCAGGCTGAACAAGCCCATCTCCCTCAGCTTCTCCTCACAAGGCAAGTGCTCCAGCCTCTGCCCAGATTGGCGGCTCTCTACTGAACTCATCCTATTTTGTCAGTCTTTCCTCTGTTGTGGGACTCAAAACTGAACATGGTATACTAGACGAAGTCTCATGAGAACTGAGCACAGGCAATAATCACTCCTCCTTGTCTATTAGCTGTGCAAGGCTGCCATTGGTTACCTCATACCTTCCCAGTTCTTCCTCTTCTGTGACTAGCAGATCCTACCGTGCACCACTGTGATCCTTGTACCAGGAAGACACCCCTGACACACACCAGAAATCTCTGTTCCTTGCATCCTGCTGTGTTGCCATTTCAGCAGATGTCAGAAGCTAAAGTCCTTCCTGAGAACTAGGACATGTGATCCACAGACACCCAGTTTCAAAAATTCCTTTCACCTTCCTGATAGCTTTCTCAGCTCTAATTAATTTCTGTCTTTAGATGTTAACTGCCTTGTTTACTGTTATCTTAAACAGTGTCAAAATTATTTCAGAAAAATACCTCGACTTCTTATTTTCATACAAATTTCAGCTTAGTCAATCCTCCCTATAAAATGCAAGTAAGAGGAAACTCTTCTGTGATTAACACTTTTATTTTATGACCCATATGAGTGGTCACGGATTAATATAATGGAAAGAGATATTAATCCAGCTGTATTTTTGATAGACTCTCTGAGCGTACATTTAAAAAGACATATTTTTCTTCTCTCCCTCTTGTGAAGGCTTCCTACTGCTTTTCCTGCTGCTACTCATTCTCTACCTAAGTGAGAAAGAGAGCAGAGAACTGAATTAGTGTGGAGTGGCCTCCTGCCATCTCACTGGTTGCTTCTGCCTTTGCTGTGCAGCTCTGCTGCAAACAGAACTTCAGGACTGATCCTTCCTTGCTGAGTCTTCTGTCAGAGTTCTCTTCAGAGACAAGTCATGAAGCTTAATCAGCCAGCTACCACAGTAGGGTACTATTGAGAGTTAGGTGACAGACTACATGATTTAACTGAAAGCTGCGGATGTATTACAGTTATGGCAGTGCTTATGTTGAGGTTTGCAAGCAGACTTTGGGCTGAAGAAAAGTCCTTTTCCCTAAAAACCATGTGGGGTGAGGTTTCCATTTCTGGAACTTCAAAATCCTGGTTCAGAAAAAAAAAAAAGAAAAAAATACTTCTGTAGGAATAATAAAACAAAAGTATGCGAGGGGAAGGAGGAAACATTTTAAAATAGCAATTAACTGTTTAACCCAGGTGCGCTTAATGTTCTAAACAAAAATGTTAATGCTTTTTATGAATAATATAAAGTACCCCGTAAAACCCACCTGATAACACCTGTACATCCATACTCCCCGGTGCACATACATACATACATACAGTAATGGTAAAGGGAAAAAAAAAAAAAAAAGTTTTACTTCATGGAAGTAGCATCTTGCTCTCCCTGTCCTAATCTACATAACTTTCACTTTCCTTTCAAATGGTTTCTTCTTCTTGATACTGGTCTGATTTAAATAGTATTAAAAAAAAACCCCAAAACCAGATAAATAAATAAAAAATAAAAAATAAAATAAAA
>NW_008626491.1:0-471 GCF_000691845.1 Merops nubicus
ATGATTCTATGATATATATCTATACATTTAGCTACAGCTATAGACATTTACACCTATCTTTACAGATACAGGGTTATGTGTAGAGCTATAGATCAATCCATCCATGCATATAGAGCTATATAGACACATGTACAGGGATAGAGGCAAATAAATCTATAGGTATAGATGCAGCTGTGCAGAGGTATAGAACTCTCTCTCTCTCCACTTAAATGTTGATATAGCCATAGATATAACTATATAGATCTATAGGTCTACAGATGACCTGTGTATAGATGTCTATCTATCTATAGATGACCTGATGGCTCCTAAACTTTCCCTTTTACTATATAAATAAATGAAAAAATGCATTATCATGATTAATGAAGTATGTATTAATTAGAAGTACACAAAATATATCTAATGTCTAGTGTAAATACATGAATATATAAGAGTATATACATAAAACATATATAAGAATATAGGTATATATCA
>NW_008626492.1:0-28628 GCF_000691845.1 Merops nubicus
TTTCATCCCTTGGTTCGTGACAGCTGTTGAAAGCTTGCAGAAGATTAATATATTATTAGCCTTTCACTACTTATTTTCTGCAGATAAAAACTTGTTGGAAGAATAGTGAGCCAAATAATGTTTTTATTTATAAAGATAAAAGCTCATTAAAACTTGCATTTTAGTTTATGACTTCTGTTGCACAGGACTAAAAGGAGCAACTACAGAGTATGTAAACCAAATAGGATTTGATTTGTTATGTTGGTCTTGCATATGTCTGGACACAGTTGATTACTTGACAAATAATTATATGCAATATCTCAGGTCTTTGGTCTGTATTTACTAAAAGTAATTAGAAAGTACGTAAATTTCAAAAATTTACCCTCTTGCTCCTAAAATAGTTTGTAGATCAATGAATATTCATATGCCTTAAATGGAAATAAACTGACTCCTCAGTTCATGTTTTCTTTTAGCCAGTCTATGAATTTGTTGTCATTTATGGCAGATGAGGGTAGAGCAAGTTCTGTGTCAGACTCTTTTTAAAAGTGCTGACAGTTCATTGATTGTTGTCATTTAGGGAATCAGGACATGCCTCTGCCTGCTGACATCTTGTAACTTATGAGTGTCAGGCCTCCAAGAAGGGATATGCTACTTCATCTGATTTTTATAACTTAAGATCCACACACATTAAAATCAGCAGAAAAAAATATTTTAATGAGATAACAGTGGCACTGTTACAAAGCTCAGGGTCTATTTCCTATGCACTGTATTCCTCTAGAATATGAAAAACTTTTATTCCAAGTAAGGTACTCTGACAAAAATAAAAATTATCTGCTTCCTCCCAGAGATTTAGGTGAAGAGATAATAGATTTCTCTATTTTTGATACTTCTTCTTGCAAATTTAACTACTACATGTAGTTGTGTTTCAAAGTCCATTACAATCCCATTATCTTGTCCACAGTCCTGTTTTCTTCTGGTTCATGGTGTAGTTGGTTTGAGTTTGGCAGACTGTTTACACTATGCTTTGATATTGAACAGATGTGACAGTAGCTCTCATTTTTGTCTAGAAACTTTGTTCTTGCTGAGGATTGTGTTCACCAATTAGCTCTCAAATGGAGCTTGCTGGGCAGACTTTCAATTTTCTATGCTCATTTGGCTGATGCTGGCTGGCTTTTGTGTGCCATACTACGGCTTTACCAAGTAAAAGTTCTGGTGTTTTAACTTGTCTCTTTAAGTCAGCCCATGTCTCTGATCAATCCTCATCCCCAGCTAAGACATTTTCACACTTCTTTACTCGATTGTGAGTCTTGTTTCCTTGTTCTTTTCCTACATGGTGAGTTTCTGTACTGTAGTGGGGAAGTTCAATACGAGCAAACTTATAGTTTCCATAGGAACTTTAATTTTATGGATTTGTTAGAAGAGGTTAAGGTAAACATCTGATTCTTCCATTCTTCTACTGGTGCTTAACTTTAGGCAGATGAAAAATTCTTTTTACCAATATAGGTAAAACATAGATTAAATGTCTGTATAACGTTTACTTTAAAAGGTTGTGAATGTGACATATTTGTGAAAAGTGTGAATAAATAGGTAAAGTAACCACAAATACAATAAAGCAGATTGCAAAAAACGTAAATGTAAGGGAGGATAGAATTAGTTCTTCCCTTAATTACTAGAGAAGTCCTCAACATCTGCTCTATACTAAGATTCCAAAAGCTTTTAGGCACCAATAAAGTTACTTACGATGGCAGATTGAGTCTGAGTTCCTTATTGTACTCCAAACATTAAAATTATGTTTGAGCATCACATCTGCCTGTCTATTGACTGGTATTAAAAACTAGATTCATGTTTAATTGCCTGAAATATGTAAGTGTTCTTTAACTGCACATTCATATGGTAGGAAAAAAAAAAAAAAAGAAAAAAGAGAAGAAATTATGTAAACATGACTTAAATTGCAACCAGATAGAGCTTGGGCCTTCAGAGATCTGGCTTTTATTTTTCTGCTGAGAGTTCTCACTCTCTCATGGGCTGTTGTCTGACTGGGGACAGCCACTTTGTCCTACTCAATCAGGTAACCCATCCTAGGGTAATGACCACCTTTCTCTGCAGATGTGACCTTGATGAGTCAAGAACTCTCTCCCACTGTGCCCCTCACAAAGGCAGAGATCCAAGCACAGCTGTGGAACAGACAATGTTCCTGAAGGGATAAGGATGGGACAAGTGCAAATAGAAAGCAATATGTGAGGATATGGGTATCACATGTGCCAAAGGTAGACTGTCAGGAGAAGAGACAAGAAATAGAAAAGAGGTCACAAATTTGGAAAAAGAAATAAAAAGAAGTAAAATGTTTGAATCTTCTGTTTTCTGATGGTTTTGTTTTGTTTTTTTTTTTTAATTTTTTTTTTCCTATTTTGTGACCTGATTGCAGTAAGTGTAATGTAGAAGAACCTCAGAACAAGTTTGAAGAAAAGTTGGTTCAGCTGCAAGTTCAGAAGACATTCATAGATTCCCATCTAGCAGGGATGCTTACAGCAATGCTTAAGTAACAGTCAGCATGTATGGCAGCTCAATAAATGCTACATGTGATTGGTGAACCTGTGGATAACATGCAGTTACAAAATCCCAGATTCTCAGTTGCTGCTTGTGTATATTAACTCCACAATTGATGTCAGACTCCCATTTGCTTTCCTCTGGTGATACTAGTGAGCTTTCTGTCACCAGAGAAATCAGCAGGTGAATGGAACAAACTCCCTTACAATGCAATTTTTTCTTTAAGCTGTACATTAAAAACCACTTTCATCTGCCATGCAACTCCATTGTCAAAGACTAAGAGGGCATTAGAGGAGGTTCTCCCTCAGGATGGATTATAAATTGGCACATAGAATCATAGAATCCTTTAGGTTGGAAGGGACCTCCAAGATCATCAAGTCCAACCATTGAGCCATTAGGGCTCTAAAGTCCTCTGCTAAAACAGATCAGAATCTGTCAGGGTTGGAAGGGACCACAAGGATCACCCAGTTCCAACCCCTCTGCCATGAGCAGGGATCCCTCCCACTACATCAGGCTGCCCAGAGCCTCATCCAGCCCGGCCTTAAAGACCCCCAGGGATGGGGCCTCAACCACCTCCCTGGGCAACCCATTCCAGGGCCTCACCACTCTCATGGTGAAGAACTTCCTCCTCATGTCCAGCCTGAATCTGCCCACTTCCAGCTTTGCCCCATTCCCCCTAGTCCTGTTGTTACCCGATATCCTAAAAAGTCCCTCCCCAGCTCTCTTGTAGGCCCCCCTAAGATACTGGAAGGCCACAATAAGGTCACCTCGGAGCCTTCTCTTCTCCAGACTGAACAGCCCCAACTGTCTCAGTCTGTCCTCATAGGAGAGCTGCTCCAGCCCTCGGATCATTCTGGTGGCCCTTCTCTGGACATGCCATTATTTAATATTTTGCATAAGATCAACACTCAGTCTTTGACTTCCCACAATTGCTGATACCTGCAATTTACTCCATACTATCATGCGGGTATGGAAACAACAGATAACAGAATTACAGCAACCTGAAAGTATACACAAATGTTCTTTAGATCAGAAGGTGCTTGTCAATTAGGGAATGGAGGAGTTTGCTAAAGACAGTTGCAAAATCAACTACAAGAGCAGCAGAGGAGTCTGTGATATTAATACTGCAGTAACTCATCAGGATTGTCATACAGCATTCACACACTGCGTTCTAATTACATTTGGTTTTGTAAAATATATTTATTGCCTTAAAATAATCGTTATCTGAAGTTGCTTCATTCAACATCAAAAAGAATAAGAAAACCTTATATCTGGATCAAGGTGATAAAATCATATTAAATAATATTTTACAAAATATTATCTAATTAATCATCTTTTAATTAATATATTTTTTTCTAATTTTTCAAAAATAATTTTCTGACTCAATTTCCTCCCTTTGTTTTTTGCTTGTGTGCATCCCTCACTGCTGCTGTGTCTGGTTGTTACAGCTATTCCAGACAGTTTTCCTTTTGTACGTTTGGAGTATATTATTAAGGTGAGTTTACTGAAGTGTTTCCTGGAGACCATGTTCTGGGAATGTTACTTGTGCTGGCTGTACACAAAGTAAATGCTAAATGTACCATATATGTATTAAAGAATAAATAGAATAAATAAATATTAAACAATCTGTAGTGCTTCTTTTGAAAAGTAACTCGGTCAATTACCTATAATTGTGCAGGACACATTTTAGGTGTTCCCATCAGCACAGTGAACAATGTCTAATAGATTTCTGTTACCTTGAAGTTGCTAGGATAAATGATGAACATTGTTTACTTAGTTTGCATTTGCCTAATTAATATACTTAATCTTTTCATCCATTAAATGTAAAGCTCTTAGAGCTGCTTGCCAGCTCGTTAGCCTGAGAGTTGCAACCATGGGAAAGGAGGATATTTTTAGGGTTTTGTTTTCTTTTTTTTCTTTTTTTTTTTTTTTTCCTAATAAATGCATTAAAATCATCAATGTTGGACAGAATGTTCAAAATATTTTTATTTTAAGTACAGCCACTCTTGAACTCACAGAAATTGATCCAATTTGGTAACAACAGAGGAGATCTCCTTGTACCTGGGTGAATTACTTCTCAACAGGTACCTTTTTAAAACCCTAGTTTTAAATAGTTTTCATGTTTATAATGGGTTTGACCCAAAACGCAATCTGATGTTACTCTTTAATATAAATGCTTTTACTTTTAGAGACTAAATAAAAATTGCTTCTTTGAACCATGTTTCTTATTTCTAATGACTTTGGAGGATGTTTCTTGACCTCTACTTACTATTTCCCTGCAAATGAAAAGGTAATTCTCTTGATCTCAATATCTTAATAGGATGCACTGGAAGATGAAAGTGGAAGTATATTTTTTTAATACTGGAAGCTGACTGTGATATTTGAATTATCTATGTAGTTTTTGAATAATCTTCAGTATTATGAAAATTGCTGTCTGTATAAGTACATTAAAGACTGTCAGATTACCTTCTGTCTTGTCAGACTTAAGATAATTTGCACTATCAGAAAGCATTCGTGCCCTACTCTCATTTAATCTTAGGACAGTTAATTACTTGCCTGAACTGGGAGAAGAGGAGACAAAACCCCCCAAACCAACAAATAAACCAAATCTTTCTTCTTTTTCACTAATGAGATGAAAAAATGTAGTAGGCAGGGCTAAAAAGATGTGTTTCCTGGAGTCATGTAGGGAGAGCATGAAGCAAGTACACAGAAAATATTAAACAGATGACATGAAGTTACAGCTTTCTGTAGCAGGAGGAATTTGTGTGGATTTTATCTTTTAAGAAAAAAAAAAAATTGATTTAAAACTTGAGTAGTGATTTTGACTGTACCTTCATTTCCTGTAGAAACTGCCACATGAGGACATACCAAGGTTCCATATGGTAGAGTGGTCATCATGTTGAACCATATTTATCACCCTTCTTGAAGTTCCCAGAAGATGTTGCTAAGCAAAAGGTTCACGTTCCAGAAATGGCAGTGCAGTACTAAGCTTAAAATATCCATGCATAAAGGAACTGAGTCTCCCAACAATAGTGTGTCCAGGTTGTAATGACTTGGGGGAGAATGTTTCCTCTGATGTTTCTTCTTGCAATAAAGATAAGATTTGGAAAAAATTATACCAGTCAAATCTGTCGTTTGCTATGAGTAAGTGAATGATCATTCTGCCAGTTCTTAGCAGCATCTTTGTGGATCTCTCACACCACTTGTCTTTTGTGCTCTTGTAAAAGAGATAGCTGAATTGTGCATTGATTGGTTCACAATTAATGGCAGATTTTTTTTCTCCTTCAGAATATACTTAATCAATTTCAGTCAAGGGTACAGAACTTCCTGTACATCACAGAAGAGCTCTGAACAGGGAAACAAAGCGAAAATAGTGGGTGTAGAGAATTGTACATTGTAGAATACATCCTGTAAATTAAGGCAAGACTTTGATTTCTTTTCTCAGTGTTGTCACTTTTATTGCAAAATGTTATGAACATAGGATAGAATAGAATAGAAACAGAAACGAAACTATTTCAGTTGGAATATACCTACAACAGTCATCTAGTTCAACTTCCTGACCAGTTCAGGGCTAAACAAATTAAAACATGTTACGAAAAGCCTTGTCCATTAAACACTGCCAGGCATGGGTCATCAGTCACCTCTCTAGGAGGCCTGTTCCTGTGTTCGACCTCCCTCCTGATAAAGATAGGTAATTATGTTCATATAACCTCTGAATATGAAGGGAAAAAAAAATAAATAAAAAATCAGTGTTGCCATGAGCATAGCTAACATGTGCCCAGTGGGTAGATCAGTGGTTAGGGATTCAGGTGGTCCAAGTCACGTTTTGAAATTTTTGCAACTAGTTTGCCTTGTAACCTCAAGAAAGTTCTCTCCTTTGTTTGTCTCTTTCTTCATCAGCAGTTTATCTCGGCTAGCTGGAGAGGCCTTGGCAAAGGTACTGGCTCTTACGTTGTGCAGTATAACTTTGCAAAAATATATTTCGCAGGGGGTTTTAAACCCGCTGGTTTTGCCCGGGAAGAAAACACCCCCAGCGGGACCCCCGTGTTACCTCCAGGGTGGTCGTCAGCGAAGAGGAGGGCAGTGGCGAGTAAAGGAGGGATGGACAACGATTGCTTTCTTCCAAAATAAAAGGTTTTAATAACATGAAAATAACAAACAAAAAACACCTGAGGCAGGCACTGAAACAGCACCCACCCCAGGGGAGAAGCGAAAGAGCATGGGGGCCAGGGGTTTTTAACAGGTTGGTAGGTGGGTTTACAAAGGCATTGTCCTGTAAGGACACCTGGATGGGTTACCGACAGGTCAGGGGTCCAATGGGTGTTAGGGGATTGGTCTTGTGGTGGCTAAGCCAACCACAACCTGGGAAAGGTGGAAAATTCTGGATGTGTGCCCATGTCTGGGGACAAAGAGGCAACAGAAACCTCTGTCTCCAGGAGGCACACTGCAACAGTGCAGTAATGGAGAATAATTATATTAATATCTCTAGCCATTATTATGACCTAAATAACTGCTACTAGAATTTTTTGAGCCTTGAAACCCTGTTGGAATGGTCTTCCAAATACTTGATGGAAGTCTTATGAATCTGTATACTGCTGAGATTTTAGGCAACACTTAAACATAATTTTTAATTACAACTTAATTATAACAGTTCTCTCCTAAACCCTTTGGTGCATAGTGAGTTCTGTATGTGCTGAACAATCTGTCTTTCAGATTTCTGTGTATATCTCATGAGGCATTCTAATAAGCCAGTGCTAGCATGAAGGTACTTTTTTAGTTCTGAACCAGATTTGTTAATGTGCCATGATAATGCTTACTCAGTTTCCATTAACAATTGTTCTGCTTGTGTTTTCAAGTTTGCATTTCTATACTGCATTATTAAAAATGAAGATTGTCTAAAAAGAAACAGAAACCAACTGTTTTGAAATATGGAATGAAAATTATTTTATTCCTTACGTTTACAATTCTCTGCTAGTTTTCATATTGCAGAGATTCCACTGCAAAGTATCATTAGGATATAATATTTTACACAGCACAGCAGGGTGCAATCTTCTTGCCAGGCCAAATACATCTTGCAGCAGACAAGAGTTTTAAAGGCTATCCCCACGAGAGATTATTAGATGAATGCAACTGGAGGCTCAAGTACGGGAAAGAGCCTTATTCGAAAGATGCAGTGCAAGCTTGAACAGTTGCTGATATTAAGACAATAAAGGCATAGGCTAGTTTTGTATTCAATAGAGAGTATAATGAAAAGTTGTAAGTGGTGGTGTCCAGCATCAACAGTGCTCAACAAATAAACTATTTCATTAGCTGCTAATATTCACTGACTTTGAAAAGGTTTCTGGAAGACTTGGAATAAAAAATTATTAAAGAATCTGGAAAAAGTTCTACTAGTTCTTTTAAAGGATTTTCAAAGAGATATTTCAGCTTAATATTGAAAGGAGAGAAGCACAAAATGCATCTAAATGAAGTGATTAGCTGCATAGAGAATCACAGACATTTGATCTGTGCAGCAGCTTACCTGGTGCTTGGCATAGCTTTACCACTATGTGAAAGAAGGCAAAGTTGTGTATGTTTATATAGAACGGAATAAAAGGAGCTAATAGCTGACAGGAAAAATCGGAGGGGAAAAAGCTTGTGAAATTGTGTTGAAAACCCACAGATTTGAAAGTTTGTAGTTTCTGAAAGACAATCTACAACATGCCTATCGGTAATCAAGAAAAATACTCTTTATTGAGATGCTAAGTAGACAGTTTCAATTAAGGCAATCTAGAAGCAGAAGCTACACATGCAGCAATTAAGAGGGAGGATGTTCTTAGACTTTTCCAGTATAGTGGGTGTAACGTATTTCTTTTTATAGTACAGTGTTCTCCTCTCACATTAGGGATATCAGTATTCTAAATTTGAAAAGAATATAGTTACATTTTTAATAGAAAGTCATCATAGTAGCTTAAGGCCAAGTATTTCTAACTTGTCATACATTTATCTAAATTATGAGAGGACTAGCTTATGTTATCCCTGTTTATTTTGTGCAAATTAAATGTTGCTCTTTGTCAAATTTACCACACTTGTTATTTTACTACAATGTTGGTAGTAATTACTATCACGTGTTCACCAAGAATTTTAAGGAGATGAAGAAATATATACAGCTTGCTTTCTGGCATTAAGGCAAAGAGGTAGAGATATTACCTTCATGTATCTTATCAACAAGGTTTCTTACAGCATAGAATAAAGGTGTTTTGGTTTGGTTTGGTTTGGTTTTTTTTGAGATGGGAGTTATGTGTCCAGTAGTTTGATCCAAACAGAGATTATCATTCTCTAACTCATTCATCAATCAAATTCTATGTGTCCTAGACTAAAATAATGAGATATTAATTCCAAAGCAATAATAGCTGCTAACTAATCAGACCTTTTTATGTCTTTATTAATTATTTGAATCAATATTTTAAACAACATAGCCAGAAAATTAGTAACATTACTTCGAATTTTTAAGAGGATTGAAGTAAATCATTTCGGTAGCTTCTTGAACATAAAGATAGAATGTTGAAAAAGAATGGAATTCTTAATTTAATTTTGTGGCAAAATAATATTTTGCTTCAAGGAAACCAAATACTGCTAATTTTTTATGACTCAGTTCTTTAGGGTACTTAGATACAGAAGTACCCTTCTGCTGATTTGAGTCCAAGTTTGCTTAGAATTGTTATTTTCTTAATTTGTTGTACAAAATTAACCAAATGAGTCACTGAAACTGTTGACAGTATGTAGCAAGCATATACAAAATCTAGATCAATCATAATAATTTAATAACCAATTAAAAATGGTCCTTATTAGACAGAGCTAAAACAAACCACTATGTAGAAGGGGTAAGAAAACCCAACACTATGTAGAAGGTATTCTTGGTATAACTGGCTGTTAGTAATTTGATTTTTATATTATACTAAGTTTGTAGCTGAGGTTTTTGAGGGAAAGAAATGTTCAAAGCATGATTGAGTAAACACAGGTCACAGTAGAAGAAGAGCAAAATGTCTTCTTAATTTGCAGCAAATAGTTTTTTCTTTTTTTCAGATATTAGAAAAAATTTCCTATCAATATGAGTGAAGAACATTTGGAACAGACCATCAGGGACTTTGTGTGAAATTAAAGAGCAAGTTAGGTACTGTTTGAGAGTGGTTTAGTTATATTCTTATTTCTCCTCAGTGAAAGGAGTAAATGGAATTAAGTCTCAGGAAGCTTCTGTCAGCTTTGTATTTCTATGATTTTTGTGATCAAAGCCATTTTGAGTAAATGTGCAGAATAGATTACAAATTTCTGCCTAACATATATTCACAGTTATTTTATGAAGGATTAAACAATTTCAGAAAGGGTAGGAAGTCAAAACCCTCATACTCCAAGGCATAAGCTAACCTCAGAAACTAAAAAGAAGCTTTTCTCATTCATATTTTTTTTCCATAGGAATGCTTTCACTTTCTAATTACTTCTGAAGCTGATGGCATTGCTTCTGTTGGAAACTAGATGCTGGATCAACAAACCCTCTTTCCTCGTTAGTATTTTTTTACTACTTTTACGTGTGTTTTCTTCTGTTAAATACTATTTAATAGGAAAAATCTTGTGTTCACCCTCCCTATCAGTTGTTATAAAAATTAGGATTGGCAATCAAATTGTCATTATCTCTTTTCTATTTAATACATCCCTTTTCCTCCTTTCTTTTAAATCTCTTATCTACTGACACACTAGTAATACAACAGTATTTCTATGAACTACATACTATTGTATGTACTCTGAATGTACTCAGTGTGTACATTGATGTTCTCCAGAAAAACTCTCAGGTACAAACCCAAGAGCTCTGAATCCCTAAATGACAAAATTGATGGGAGATTTCACCAGAGCTACTTGTTGTCATTTCATTGCATCCATCCCTACGAATGTCTTATCTGGTATAAGTTCCCATTTCTGAGAGGATGATTTCCATATGTAAGCTGCTTCTTCATTTTTCATACTTGACATTTACTTATTTAGTTTGAGTTCTTGGCTGACATTTCATTCTGGATAACAGAGAATTTCCTTGCATTATAATATGGATAATACAGATGCTGTTACTAGCTACTCTAAGACCTGCAGTTCTCTCTCCATTGCCATTCTGTTGTTTTAGTGCTTTGTTTTCTATTTCACCTTGTAAACAGAGGATGTTTTTTTCTGTATGCTAAGCTGTCTGACTAGATGTTGAAGACACATGAGGGCAACAAACCTCCCTATTCTGTTTCTGAAGTAATTACAGAATTATTGTCCTCTCATTCCTGTGTTCCTGGTTACTATGTTAAGGAATTTACTCTTCTGTGAAATGGAAGAGCAAAGCCAGATTCGCTATACGTTACTTTCCAAGCCAGATTCCCTGTACAGAGAAAACATTCATTTGACATACTGTTCTTGCATATGGACTATTGGTGATTAAGATGCTGAAGATAAGTATGTAAACTTTTTTTTTCCTGATTTTCCTTAAAGTTCAGATAAGGAATCAGTTCACAAGAGTTTGAATTAATTCACAAGATCACCCTAACCTTACCAGGAAACATCTTTGGCAGTCTCTCCAGAGATGCAGTAGTCACTGTCAGTTGAGTACCTGTAGAGTTACCATTACTCCAGCAGAGTATTCTCTGTCTCAAAATCTGCTAAAGCAAATGGCAACATTCACGGTGATTTCAGTGGGAGCTGGATCATCTCCTTGATGATCATAGTGTGCAGGCTTGACTGTTTCTGACTGCCACTGAAAACTCTTTTTTTTGTAAATAAACTCTCTCATAGTTTTGATAGCACTTCAATTAATGAATCATATGTGTCAGCCATTATCATTCTCTTCAGCGTGGTGAAAGCTGGTAATTACACAGCTGAGAGCATAGCTTAAGAATTTTAAAGCAATATTTAAGTCTTGTCCCATAGCCCCTTAAAGTAAATAAGTAATGTAATGGAATTGTATTGTATGGCTTAGACAGAAAGGGCTTTGCATGTTTTTCTGAAGAAATTCAGTTACTGCTCCTGGTGTGTCTGTGATAACTGAGCTTTCTAAATGTTTTAGTTCACATTTGACAATATGATTTAAAAGGGGAGAGAGTTTCCAATGATTACTAAAATTTATTAAGAAAAACGTTACAAACGCCTTTTAGTCATTTCCATCTCTGTTAGATCAAGATGTGTGTTTATACAAAGTGCTGACAATGTCAGGCAAAAAATCAAGTCATCCTTTAGAAAAGAAACAGAAAAGACACTTCAGAAAGTGACTGAATTTTTTAAAAAATAAATACTTTCCTGAGATGATTGTTTCTCTCTCCTGACTAAATGAGGACTGAAGGAGAACTGTGCTCTATTTTAGGCATTATAGTAAGTGCCAAAAATTAAGTAGAATCAAACTGGATGTAGTGCTTTTGGAAGGAAATGGTAGAGTAAATCATCATGTCCTTGTGCCTCAGGCATCACAAAATACCCTCATAGCAGATTTGCCTGAAAGCCTTAAGTGGAATCCAAGCTACTTACAAACCATCAACCATCCTTCTCACCCAAAGTGTATTAGGACAAACTGTTTGTTGCTGCTGTTTTGCATGCATTCCACTGGGAACAGCACTAGACAGGAAAGTTGTTAACTGTATTAGCTTTTTCTCTCACTGAGAATTTCTTTCAAATACTGAAGTTTGGAAAGTATTGATTATCCTTCTGTCAGATCTCTCCATGCTTTAAAAATTCTCAGCTTGTAAAAAAGAAAAATAAAAAGTGCAACTTGAATTAGAGTTCATTTGTAAGAACAGTGAAATCTACATCCTATTTTGGTATGTGAAATATTTTGTTATGTGAAATATATTGGTTGTGAAATATATTGGTTTCCTTTTGAGAGCTTTCTTATTTCAGTCATTCATGATTCCTGTGGTGGTATTTTTTTTTTTTTTTTCCACATGAGAATTCAAGGGATTAGTCAAAAGAAACCAACGTTCTATTTAGCATTTTCTTCTGTGTTTTTATTTTTTGATTTTTCTGAAATCTGTACTTCAGGAATATTACTGGGAAGGGCTGTATTTGAGTTGAAAGTGAGATTAAGTTTAATTTTATTTTTTGGATTATGTTCATTGCTGGGACTGAAAGTGTGGTTCATAAGATCACGTAGCCAACCATTAAACCAGACATTATGAAGTTAGTGTTTTCAATCTTCATTTAGTTAGGTTAAAATCAATAAGAATGATGTGTTTACTCTAGTATAATGGAAATGTTCACATGAATCTCTGAGGCACTGATCTATATCTGTGGAAATGTCAAAGGTTCAGCTCATCTCTCATTGCATGGGGTAGGTTTTCACAGAGCCTGGTAGATGGCCTAAATAAAGATGTGTGGAGTAAGATTTGCTTTTGATCAGGGCTTTGGGAAGCACTGTACTGTGTTACAACTTCCAAGGTGAGGAAACTTCTGCCTCTTCTGAAGAGCTTTGGCTGTAGTGTTAACAATGCTTTACATCGGGAGGGGGCAGAATAAAGGACAATGTTCCCTTCATTGTATTTTCCCATAGCATACCATAACGTGCATTTAAGGAGAGCATTTATTTAAAGCAAAACTCTATTTAAAGATTACTATATAAAAACTTGTCAGTTCTGTGCTAGATCAGTAATGTTTACTATAAAGGCTTTGATAACACCAGGTCTCCCAAAAATTGTAGAGCAGTTGCATAAATCTTTTGTAAATACAGAAAAATACTTAGAAAGAGAAACTGAAAACAAACACAATACCAGAAACAGTAAAAAAAGCCTAGTCATTTGTGAGTGATAGAAAAGATAACACTTATTTTTATCTTGACCTTCTTCCCCATTTCTTGTACAGTGCAACCTTTTTTCTAGAAGCTCTTCCTGAACTTGAAGCATTCATAATACATCTGTCCTGTTTTGATTCTCTGTTGTCTAATAGAAATCAAAGTATGCTGCACCATTTTCTTTATGGAGGCAATAAATTAGAGTGAAAAGAAATGTACATATTTTCAGGCAGTATTTGAACATCTCTGATCAGAACAAGAATGTCTTTCTTTCCAGTTGATTACTTTTTTTCTTCTGGAAAGTCTTGCTGCAGGGAAGCTCACTGAAAGCCTTCATGTTAGTTTATTTCTCTGCACAATAATTGATTCTTATGATGCATCATGAACTTTTAGTTTGAGAAGAAATAAAATCCTTGAAGGGAAATATTTTCTCTTTTTCAATTTATGGACATTAAATAGAGATACAATAAGCTATTGCATTTTACATTGAAAAAGCTATACTGGTGTAAGCATACAGACCACCAAATTAAAAAGTGAAAGCAAATATATTTTTGTTCCACAAACTCTACCAAAATTTCAGTCCCTTCTTCTGACATGAAAGTTCAAAATTAGTAGTATAACCTGTAAATTTTGCAATTGTTGATACAGAATAGCAGCATTGCACCCCAGCCTTCATTCATTCACTTATCAAACAGTAAGTCCCTGTTCAAATGTTTTTCTTAAATTGCAGTTACAGAAAAAAAGCACCGAGTTTTATTGGTTCTCAGAGCAGGTCAACTGTGCTGTAGATGCTAGAGGGCAAGACTGAGCTTTGCCTCGCTTTAATTAGTAAGCACTATGCAGTTAGTAGCAAATTGCAGCAAAATCAATCTACTACCTGGTAATCTGCTTTGTACTTCAGAGCAATACCTCATCAGTTATATTGCACTCTAAAGGACTTTTATAAGAGCAATGTAGTGCAGCTTGCTGGCAGTTTTTCATTTGTATGTGTTCTCCATAATTTCGCTAGATTATGAAAAATGAAAGTATAGGAATAATGTGAGCTTTATTAACTTAAAAAGTATCTATCTACATTGATAGCTCAGATGACAAAGCAATTGCAGAATAATATAGCAGATGAGGAGGGGAGAGTAATAAAAGCATCTTTTAACTAAGACCTGAATAATTATGGGATTTAATTTAGGTGATGAATGTTGCCATTTTATTTGCAATCATTTAGATTCTATAGCTCATAGCCTGGTAAAAGACATTTGTAGTTCTTAATCTTTTTGAATAAACATGGCATTAATTGATCACTGAAAACATATTAACCGTCACAACACTGAATTACAAAAATGTACTTTTTGAATAGTCTTAATTAAAAACAAAACAAAACAAAACAAAAAAAAAAAAAACAAAACAACAAAAAAACCCACAACTATTATTTCTTTTTACTTCAAAGACTGGATTCTAAATTTTAAATTAAGTTTATTGGTCCCATCTTGGAGGAAAATGTCACCATATTAAATATGATTGTTTTTTCTTGTGCGTAGGGTGCAAATTTTTCAGACATAACAGATCACCCTTTTTTAAAACTTTCTTCTCTCAGGTCGAGTAGACTCATCTTATTTACACTAATATAACAAACTTTTCATGTCTTGGAGATGATACAGATTACATTCAGATCACCTTCTGACTATCAAAGCAGTAGAAGGTGACATTAGGGTGTCTTCACTAAATTGTTAGTAGGGCAGTGTAGCAAATATGTAAGAACATAATAAATCTGCTGCAGATACACCAATGTAGTTGGAAGTAGACTAATAATAACATAGTAAGTCCTTGTGCTACATGTGATATTTAATGCAGGGACCTGATTCCAGCTATATTTTTAAAAATCTTTTTTGCTCCCTTAAAATAAAAATTCCACTAACCAGCATCTCTAGATCAGTAGTTTCTTGAAATTTAAACAAGTTCTTGGTGCAAAGGAAAATCATACCTTATGTGAACATTGTGTTATTAAGACCAAACACTTCTGTAATACCGTATAGTTATCTGGCCACTGTCATTTTATTAAATGAACTAGTTTTGTTTGTAATTTATTTATCAAATGTTTAACCCTCTGTAATCCCATGCATTCTAGCAACCATTGGAATACATTATGACCTTTGGAGAAAAATACAGAAACCTTACAAAGTATGCAAGGAAAGATCTTGAAATAGCAGTTTTGACATGGTGGTTCTGGACTGGTTCCTCATACAGGTTCTTTTATTTTTTTTTTTTTCATGCTGAAGTTTCTGATGTCACTTTTGTGGCACATTGAGTCATCCCTGGAAGTCCAGACTTGCCAAGACAGCAATTAGGAAACACCTATTCCTGATCAATTTCTCATGTCAGTCCTCTAGTTTTACAATCACTGCAACCGGTTACCCCAATATTCCGGTCCTCTACTAGTAAATCCAACCCAGAAACTCAGTTTGATTCCTAGAAACTTGTGGTAATTTTGAACCAAAATTGGAAAATAGAACCCAAAGTATTTTCTACCCACTCTATTTAAGAACATGGCTTGCACTGACAAAAGCAAAGTGCGTCTTTTTTGTAAGAAATCTGAACAAATTTATTAATTTTATTGCAGTGAACTGCATGTATTCAGGGGAAATACGGTTATTTTCTTTTCCCACAAAGGATATTTTCCAGTGTTTGTGGTTAATGAGCATTCTGAATATGTGACACGGGTTGTTCAAGTGAAGATTTTGGTGAAGGGGTATGTATTATGCTAGTGGATAAGGGCCAAGACGCTGGAATCACAGATTTGAATTGTAGAATTTATGCAGGGATTAATTTGTATCAATTGTTCCTGGAAAAGGATAATAAACTCCACATCCCATATAATATAGGCTATATAATATAGGATGCCTTCCAGGACCCCATTTAAGGACATCAGTAGGAAACTTCTTTAGTGGCAATGAAGCTGTAACATGTAGTCCGTGGGCAATCAAAAGAGACTGCAAGACCTTGGAATGGCTGGTGGGAGAACCTGGGACACAAATTATTTTTTTCCTTTATTCTTCCAGTTGCGGCAGCAACACTGGAAGAAACAGACAGACCCAGTCTATGAATACATGTCTCCATGGCTGGTGTCACCACCACAGTTTTAGAGGTTTTTTTGGTAATGGAATGGCCTACATAGCACTGAGCTTACTGGTGTCAGATGGGCGTCACCTTTCTCAAAGGAAGAAGAGGATCTTAGGAGTTCTTAGGACTCATTGTCAGGGCTTTAAATTAGACTTGAGAGGGGAAGGGGATAATACCAGACTTGCCTGTGACAAGCTGTGGGATGACCCTCCAAGGTTAGAGGGACAAGGCCCTCAGACTGTGGCTCCGAGATGTACTAGGGACACTGCAACACACTTGGAAGTTTTACAGAGATCAGCCAAAGACTCATCTCCTAGGAAATAGGACCTAAAAGAGAAAAGCTAGTGAAATACCTCCATGGAAACACAAGTGAAATACCTCAAAGGAATTAAGGTATATTTGTCTAAGAAGTTGACCTGGCAAACAGCCCAGCTGAAGTGCCTCTACACCAATGCATGAAGCATTGGTGAAAAACAGGAGTTGAAAGCCACTGTGCTGCTAGAAAGCCATGACCTGGATGTCATTACTGAAACTTGGTGGGATGAATCCTGTGACTGATGTGTGCCTATTGATGACTATAGGCTGTTCAGAAGGGACAGGTGAGGAACAAAAGGACGAGAAGTTACACCCTAGTCAAGAAATGGATATATTGTGAAGAGTTGTCTCTGAAAAATAGCCATAAGATGGTTGAAAGCTTATGGGTAAGAATTAGAGACCGAGGCAAAAACAGAACCCTGTGGTTTGTGTCTAGATCAAGGGCCTATTGACAATGTTTCCTTACTCCAGCTACAGAGGAGGCATCATGCTTGCAGGCTCTCGTCCTGCTGGGGGACTTCAACCACCATGACATATGCTGAAAAAGTAGCAAGGGGAGTTGTAGGCAATTCAGGAGAGTTGTGGAGTGTATTGAGGATAATTTCTTAAGCCAGGTAATAGACAGCTCTATTAGAGAGAATGTGATACTGGACCTAATGACCACCAATGAAAGTGACTGGTGATGTCAAGATTGGAGACAGCCTGGGCTGCAGTGATCACAGACTGGTGGATTTTACAGTCCTGAGGCATATGGGTCAGGTAAGGAGTAAAGGCAAGGACCTTGAACTTTAGGAAAGCAGATTTTCAGCTGTTCAAGGAATTAGTCAATAAGACCTTGGACAACCGCCCTCAGGGATAATGGAGCAGAACAGAGCTGGCAGATTGCTAAGGATACTTTACCTAGAGTGCAAGAGGTCTTGATCCCCAAGTGTAAGAAAGGTGTAGGAAAGGAAGGCAAGAGCCCAGAATGGCCGAGTTGAGACTTGCCAGTCAAACTAAATGGGAAGAAGGAACTGCTCAGGCAGTGAAAGCAGGGACAGGTATCCTGGGAAGAGTATAAGAATGCTCCCTGGTTGTTTAGGAATGAGGTCAGGAAGACCAAAGTGCAGCTGGAGCTGAATTTAGCAAGGGATGCAAAGAATAATAAGAATGGGTGTCTACAGGCGTGTCAGCCATAAAAGGAAGGTCAAAGAAAATGTACTCGCCCTGATCAGAAATGGCAGGCTGGTAACAGATGAGGGGAAAGCTGAGGTACTGATCAGAGATTTTGCCTCAGTTTTCACAGACAGCTTCTTTCCCATACCTCTTGAGTGGATGGATTGCAAGACAGGGACTAGGGGAGCAAAGTCCCTCCCCCCCCCCCAGTAAAAGAAGATCAGGTTCATGATCACCTGAGGAACCTCAGCATACATAAGTCTATGGGACCTGACAAATGCATCTCAGAGTCCTGAGGGAATTGGGTGATATAGTTGCCAAGTCACTCTCTATGTTATTTAAAAAGTAACAGCAGTCAGGTGAAGTCCTTGGTGACTGGAAAAAGGGAAACATTGCACCAGTTTTTAAAAAGACTAGGAAGAAGGACGCTGGGAAGGGGGAATTACCAACCTGTCAGCCTCATCTCTGTGCCTGGGAAGATCACGGAACAGACAGGAATCTTTGAATCTTTTTGCTTGGAAGAGATCTTCAAGCTCAAGTCCAACCATTAACCCAGCACTGACAGGTCACCACTAAGCTATGTCCCTAAGCTCATCTACACCTCTTTTAAATACATCCAGGGATAGTGACTCAACCATTTCCCTGGGCAGTCTGTTCCCTTACAAGGCTTTACAACAAGTTTTTCCTAATATCCAATCTAAACCTCCCCTGGCACAACTTGAGGCTGTTTCTTCTTGTCCTATCCCTTGTTACTTAGCAGAACAGACTGACCACCCTACCTCATTACGACCTCCTTTCAGGTAGTTGTATAGAGTGATAAGGTTTCTCCTCAGCCTCCTTTTTTTGCAGGCTAAACAAACCCAGTTCCCTCAGTTGCTTCCCCGAACACTTATGCTCCTGACCCTTCCACATCTTTGTTGCCTTCTTTGGACACACTCCAGCACCTCAATGTCCTTCTTGTAGTGAAGGGCCCAAACCCAAACACAGTATATGAGAATCACAGAAATAGTTCAGAGCTATATTTTTTAATGTTAGGTGCTTTAGGGTCACATATATCCACAAGTGTTAATTCAAGTTCTGCTTAACACTTTTGGTATTTTCTATTCCATCTGTATCCGTGTGAGTATTGACCACTGAGATTGAAGAGTTAAATATGCAGCTGAGTTTCCTGCATTTGGTGAGATCATAGAACCATTTAGTTGGAAAAAACCTTTAGGTTCATCGAGTCCAATCATTAATCCAGCACTGCCAAACTGAAGGAGTCAGCACACCCATGGTGCAGAGGATGAGCCTCACCCTGGGAAAACCATCTGCCTGATCATGGGATCTCCCTTGCCAGGTAAGTATGGCATACCTTGTCAACACTCACATGCACTGCTTGCATATAGCTAGCTTTAGAAACCAGGCAAGATTTATCATACAATCCTAGTGAGCCACCAGGATCCATGGAGCTCTTTGACATTTCCTTATTGATTTCCAACTGTCAGTTTTCCTTAGCCATTAAGAACAACCCTTCTCTCCTCTTTCTTCTAGCTTCTGACACTAAATAAATCATTAGTCACTTACTTACTTAGAACAGGAAGAATAGGTCAATTATTTAATGATCCAGAAATTTTTATTTAATAAAACTGTCAGAGAAACACAGCAAGGTTCACAGGTTCCCTTTAATTGCCATTTTTTCCTGTTAAATCTGTAGATGTTTGCAGATACCACACCACACTGATGCTGAATTTCCGTGGTACTTCTTAACAAACTTAAGTAATAGCAGAAAAAAATTAACAAGGGAAGGCTTTTTACTAACTGTCTAAATAGACAATCTTATCATAAACTGTATAAAATAATAGTGCTTAGGACTTGTAAGAAGGTCTGGGTAAGACCTGCAGTCTTAGTATTGCTATGTCCCAGAAAATTTTGGGACCAACTTAGGGAACATTTTTCCTGTCAAGCTATCAAAAAATGTTTCAGCAGAGTGAGGGGAAGGAGTGGAGGTAATCTATCTATGAATAGTGGCCATGATGGATGAAATGGCAAAGCAACTTACTAAAGGTCAGATTCAGCTCTCAAGAAACCACTTCAACCTATTGAGATTGTTGCTATATCTAGGCTTTTGTCATGTTCCCACACTGTGATATGTGAAAATATCAACTTTTTCTTTAAAGGTCATAGTCCCTATGCTTCTTGGAAGAAAATGGAGGGAATTCATCTTTAGAGGATCAAAAAGAAATTAAAAAAGCCTACTTGATACTCTCTGCTAAAAATATGACATCTCATCGTAAGGGGAGATTTGATTAATGATTTTTTTTTTTTTTTTATCACAGTTGTAACATTGGGGTTTATAACACCACTTACTATCTTTATAAGTTACTTTTCCCACAGAGGTGGCATCACAATTTGTTCATTACCTTTTTTTTCCTCTTTCCTTTTTCTTTTTTATCTTTTTTTTTCCCCCAACAGACTGGAAAGGCAATGGGCAGAGGAAAGAGGAAAGCATTTCAGTTTCATTTGTGAATATTTAAGTTCCTGAAGAAGTAGATCTAGTTGTAGTAATTTCCAAGGATCAGTAATTTACCCGTTAATCTGGAAATGATAAGTTTCTAGAAAGGAGCATTCATCTTTATATATAAATGCATGGCTATTCACGAGAAAGTGATGATAAATTTTGCAGCAACATATTAGAGCATATTTAATTACTTTATTTCAAGTTAGATGGAATTATCATACAGAATAATATACCAGTGTGTCCCTGAAATATTTGTAGTCATCTATACTGTACTCTACAGAGGAGAACTGTTAAATATGTGGAACACAACTAAATTCTTCTTACTGACACCTCTGTAAATTTGAAGAGCTCTGTAGATATTAATTAAGTTACTCTGGATTTAAACCATTATAACTGGAAACAAACTTTGTCCAACAATCTTTTTGGAAGTATACAGGCTCCTAACTTTCACAGAAAATAACAGGCAATATTGTCTGCCTGTTTTGTCAAGAAACTGCTTTACTGGATCTGAGCGGAATGGAGAATGAATCATCAGGTGCTTTTCTTACAATATTCAAATATTCTTTATTGATGTTGTTTCATATATATGCTTTGTACATGCTTTGAAATATATCTTAATAAGAATTAGAAATATTATGTTTCTTTACTATTTTAGGCTTTGAAGACCGTGTATTGTTCAGCTTGCTGCTAGGGTAATGTGTGGGGTTTTTTTTGGTCGCCCTTGAAGATAGAACTTTCCTGGAAGAACATATATTTGTGTAAAAATTTTCTGTGTGATGCCATTATTCATCAAATGGATTTAGCTGCCAAAGGGTGGAGCACAAACTAGGAAGTGATATTAACACATGACCTTGACTGCCATTTACCTCTTTTCCTCTCTTTAGCACCTGGAAAATTTTGATAGTAAGATAATGGAGTTGTGCATCTCTTGCTGTGTTTAAATACAGCACTTGTTATAGTGAGGGCTGATTTTACTTGGGATCTCCACATGCTAATGTAATTCAGATTGATAACATGAACATACTTGAATTTATTGATGGATTGCAGGAGAAATGATAGAAGGGCATGTATGCAAGAAGTCAAACACGACTTGCTGTATTTGCTATGCTTGCTTCTCTAAAATATCACACATCAACAACAGCTTATTCATGAAACTAAATATACTGTTAGAGTCTTGAAGAGAAAGTTAAAGGAGATATACTTGTCTGTTCCCATGAATCAAGATCATAACTGAAGAGTTTTTGACAAAAACCAACTGTTTTGCAGTTAGTTTGTTTTCATTCTCATTTGTGTTCAGGTTCAGGATCTTGATGAATCCAGTGTGTTTGGGCTACATCAGTACATGTAGCAGTACCTCTTTCAGCAAATGACAGCATATATCATAGAATAACTGCATGCTGTGCAGTATCAACCATCAAGCCATATATGTTCTGTACACTGGTGGCACAGTATATATTTTACTTTTCCAGAAGACCAAGCAGAGAGGCAGGCAGACATAGAATGTGCAACACATTATCATTAAATGTTAGCCCAAGGCTAATATTGCTCTTGTCAGCCTGGCTTTGTTACCCAGAAAAGTGGATGAGAATTACCTAGATTAATTCTATAAAGAGAAACTTGCTACATCTTCATTTTAAGATGAGAAACAGCTTATGCCTGTGTTATAGGAGCAGCAAAAGACAAAATATTTGATTAAAAGTCTTCAAAGAAAACAGTTCTCTCAAAGCAAATACCAATGTTTAAATGTACAATGATTTTTTTCCTTTTAAGAGAGGTTTCACATCATATTCCATCAAGAATATTTACAATTCAATAATTTCTTCTTCCTTTTTTCATCCAAGAAATAATCCTCACAATAATTTGAAGGCAAATGTTAGACTTCTGCTTAAAGTAGAATGATCATGATGAGTTTGCACTGCTACATATTTATGCTATTGTCCTCATCCTGGAGTATTACATAATAGGGAAGTTTCCTTTGTCAGTAAATAAATTATGAAATGATTCATTTATGCTGAAAAGTGTGATATTGATTCAACATTGTTCAGTGGCAAAGAACAATTCTGTAGTTAGCCTCCTGAATTTTGAACATTAACAAAATATTTAGTGTTGAATTCCTTAATAGAAGTATCAATACCACAAGAATTTAGAAGTGGTCATAAAATTGTGCTTTATCTTTTTAAGAGGGATATCTAGTCAGTTTTGTGTATTTTGAAATTTTGATAGTATGGGTGAAATAGTCTTCATACTATAAACACGTTCTTACGGAGACAATTTATAAACCATGTTGTATGCAGCCTCTTGTGGAAATCAACAGCCAAAATTATTTTCTTCTTAATGATGTCTGTACTAATTGTTAGATACAGTTAATGGATAACCTCCCATTCGGAAAGAAAACTTGCCACCACTGGGATTAAATGTTGTTAGAACCTGTAGTTAACAGTAATATATAACTGAGAGAAAGCAAAGAGAAAGCTAAATCTTGACCCATTTTTGTCTTCATAATTGCTGATCTTTTGAAAATATGCATTTCACAATGTAGTAGCAGCACCTGAGCAAAACAAGTAACACATACCTTTGTCATCTGCAAATGTGTCCCACTGATACCAGTGTTTGAGTAGGAACCCCACAACATACACACCCATAAACCCAGGCACTGGATCATTTATGCTACAGATGAAACTCTCATTAAAACTAAATAAAGAAGTTCCAAGCTCCTGAATGCTCTAAAGCTGTATGGGGTTTTTTTTCCCTATTTAGGGAATCAGCATCTAGTTTACTATTAGCTAACATAGTGCTGACCTACAGTAATTATCTATGTGAAATCAAAACCAGACAGACCATGCTATTGTTATTCAGAAAAAGTTTCATTAGTTTAGAAATGCATCTTGTTATAAGGAAACATGCAGGGGTCTGACAAAATAATATGATAACATTATTGAGTCCAGAATTCACTATAGCCACTTTTCCAGTCTTTATTTTACACAGAGTCTAAGATGCTCACAGAAAAGACATTGGCAATGTATAAGCAATAAAATGGAAAGATGAAGTTGGAGATGAGCAGGGTGGTATGATAACAGCCATAGGAATAAATAAATGATGGAGAAATAGATAGCAGAGAGGAATGAATGGTCTTTTATAAGGGCTGATATTCTCTTCATTTGCTTAATGGATATAATTGCTGTCTGGCAACTGTTGAAGACACTTTATACCACCTGAGAACTTGCCCCAGAGGGTGGAAATTAAGCCAGAAGTGTCACTGCTGAAAATGCAACCATATTTTTGATGTAATATTTTTTAAAATTATTTATCTATAAGTTCTGTTGGTGTTGTTGGTTGGTTGAATGTGTTCTTAATTAAAAAACAATACAAAACAACAAGATATCCTTTAGATAGCTTAGATGAAGTGTTTTTTGATCAAAAATACTTCTTCCTCTGAACAAACCTAATGAGTAATTAGAATATGATTTCTTCCACAGTGGTTTAGGGTTTTGGTTTTGAGGTAATGAATTGTAGTATTTAGCATAATTAACTCTCTTGCTTTGGTATGAACAGACTTTCACCTATGGATTTCTTTATATAGGACTGCTTTTGACCACTGTACTAGTCCAACAAGAAGGCTGCATACTAGGGAAGAAACAATTATGCAGGTGAAAGGCAGTGGGGATGAGCATTGTGTTGTTTTCAAGCAAAATATAAGATACTAATTTGCAGGCTGCATGCCAACTTATGAAGAATTGGAATAATCATTAAAAAAAAAAAAAGGTAAAAGCAACTGCAATTGACATCTTTCTGCAAGATAGCTCTAATCTTTAGGCATGCAAAAGAGGAACTAGTATACCCAATGCAGGTAGCTTAACTCCCCAAAATGTTCACTTCTATGTGCTGATATACATCTCACTGTCCTCTAGGAATTCTCTTTTTTGAAGTGCAAGACTCTCATTTAGTTTGTTTTTATCCTTCAGGAGGGAGTGATAAGCTTCCCTGATGATGCAACACCTCCACAAGTTATTCTTAAAGCCTTGCCTGTGAGACTTAGTTATCTGCTTCTGAACTCCTATCCCTGGCTGGCAGAGAGGAACAGTTTGAAGCCAACCAGTGCCTCAGCAGTAATGGGCACTGTGAGCCACTCTTTGGTTCCTGAGTTGGCCATGACAGAAATGCAGGATCTGTAACGAGTCTGTACAGAGGACAGACAAATGTCACTGCTGCTGGACATAAATCTACTCTTTGCTTAATATAATCTGCCCAATTTCTGCTAGAATGTGTAGAAGGGCGTGTGGTGTCTCTGGCTGCTGCTTTCCTTTTCCATCACCTACAGATGATTGTGTCATGAGAGCCCCTAAGAATTTCTTCGCATACAGAGATCCCTTTGCTAAACTCTGTATAAACTCAGATTTGATCCCTGCTGTTCTGTCCCGGTTAGAAGGCAGAATTGTGTCCCACCTCCTTTATCCCTCAGTTTCCCAGGTAGAGAGGTAAATAAGGAAGGCAGGGGTAATGAAAACCTTGCACCAAATTGAAAATTAACAAAATGAAATATATTTAACAGGGAACAGAAAGGAAGAAGGGTAGGGGTTTAACAGGGAAGGGGGGTTGTAGGAACACCAAGACAAGGAAGATTAAACTTCCAAATATACAAAACCCAAATGCTGTGCTAAGGCTCCCCGGTGCTGGATCTCGCTGGATTGAGGTGGATTGAAGCTGGATGCACAATCCTTGGACATGGATGGAGGCAGGGAAGAGTCTGTAGATCAGGCCCAGGTCTCCAAGATGGCCACGGCCACGTGTAGCACAGGGAGCAGCAGAGCAGCGTGTGCCCAGGTACAAGGTCAAAGGAGCAAGAGCAAGAGGCGTGCCTTTCTCCCCTTTTTATAGACCTTGGCAGGAAGTCCCAAAGACAGGAAAAGGGGAGTGGGAATAGGACAGGTGTACGCCCCTTTCATTCAGGCTTTTACCTGATTTAGGGTTTCAGATCTCCACCCACCAGGGGCAGCAGGTTTCAAACCATTACACCTGCTCATCTGAATTTCAGTCAAGATTTGTAATCCTCTACACCATTGTTGTGGGCACAGTGTGCTTTGTAATTCTGATTGCCCCACTATATTGATTCCCTCCTTTCAAAACTAAAATTCACTTTTTTTTCCTTCTGTCTTTCTGCTAGTTACTGTGAATGAATGTCAACATCCATCACCATTAGCAGTTCTTTCTGCAATTAAATTTAAACATGATCTACAGCATGCCTCAGCTCTTCACAGAGAAGCATATATTATTGTTCCCAAAGTATAAATTTTCACATCTGTCTTCTCCTTCATTTTCATGACAGTGTTGGTGGAAGTACTTACACAATGTTTAAGAACAGATATAAATAAAGCAAAATGGAATAAATTCCTTGTTCCACTTTCCAAAAAAAGGTGGTTTTACCAATGGCCTGATACAAAGCATATTGACATCTATGGCAGTCTTTCCATTTATCTTAAATAGCCTTTGTTCTGAGTCCCAAAACCAAACAACAATACATCTTGAAAGGAAGAACTAAATGATGTAATTAGGCATAGTCAGGTATATTAAATTTCCAAAAATTAACATAAATTGCTCATGCCAGTTTGGCAAGTAGGTGAAAGAATGGGCTATCCTGAGCAATAAGGATAGATAATAAGACTGCTGTGTATCTTTTTCAAAGTTTGCTCCCTTTGCACATTTTTTTTCTCACCGTTACCCGAGTCCAGTGTTTGGATTACTCGCTGAATCTGATTGAGAACTACTTTCAGCAAGGATTAATTCTGTCCAGTAGCAGGAAGTTTGGCAGGCCAGCTCAGGCTGCTTTGTATGATTTTGCTTTGACAGATTACTGAGTAACCTGTAATGGAGATATCAGTCCCTTGTGTTGTGGTAATTACACACTGGCACTCTTCAAAAGAACCTGAGGTATCCATAGAACACAATAGGCACCAGAAACTTTACCACAAAGGATAATGCCAGCAAAATAATTACATTAACATTTTATTGAGTTATCTTGAATACTGTGTTAAATAATAAAATCCAGGTACGCTTTGAAGGAACAAAGGAAAGAGAGTGTGAAAAAGCATATCTCTGTTTGCAGCTTCACTTTGGGGAAATCTAATGTTTGCTTAGACATTATAAGAAAAGACCTTGAAAATGAAACAGTCTTTGTTCTATTAGTCCTATTTAATCCATACATGACTAGATTAAGATAAATCCTGTACCTGTATTTATAGACTTTCTCCTCTATCCTTGTCACTTCTAAAGAGGAAAGACTCATGCTCTGTACAGACAATATGCGGCTAGATAATAAGTTCAAATTTGGAAAGTCACACCAAATTGTAGAGCCTCTCACATGTCACAGTGAGGAAGATTTTCAGCTTAATAAACTACACCCTATTTTCCATGTGGTTTGGGTATGTGATGTTCACTGGAAGGTGGCACAATCACGATCCTTATGCAAGGTGAGGATGTTGCCCATTATCTTGTTATAATATTTTAATATCATATAATATTTACATTTTTACACCTCATTTGTTTATATATAGCTTTCAGGTACTGTATTTGTATAAGAAAAAATATAGGAAGGTAGCTGCAGAGATCTCATCTTAAAGAAGTTCCTTGGCCACCAGTAGGGTTGCAATAGACAGACGTCAAAGAGGATAGGGATGACTGTATTCTTGTTATTTTCCATTCCCAGAAGAGGAACTGGTCTTATACCACGGGGATAAGTGAGAAAGATCCTCAAAGCCCTAAAAGGGTGGGGTGTATGCCAATGCTTTCTTCATCCCTGCTGAGCACAGCAGGGGACTGTACCCACCAAGAAGCCACACTGTACAATGTGAAACATGCTCTAGTAGCTGCTCAACGGCAAACCAGGGGCAGAGACAGCGAGGCTAATACAATAGTACTTTTTTTTTTTTTTTCCTTCCTTTTTGTATCCTGGGCTTTCTCATCAGTCACTTGCATGAAAGCTGGACTTTATACGACCTTCAATATAACAGTAAACCACCCTGTTGGGAAAGTGACTTTTGTAAGGAATAAAATCTTCCAACAGATGGAAGTATAGAAAGCTTTGCTAGACCATCTTTCACTAGATCTGGTCTGGGATACCTAACAGCTCATTGTAAAGAGAAGAATTAACAAACGTGGTCTTTCTTCTAATTTTACAAAAGGACAGAAGGACTATTATCACCTACTTTCTTCTAGTCATTAATGTAAGGACAATCAAAAGTAAATGTCTCAGACGGAAACATGTGCTTTTGTACACCCATACTTACCTATTCATAGAATCATAGAATTATAGAATGGTTCGGGTTGGAAGGGACCTTAAAGATCATCTAGTTCCAACCCCCCTGCCTTGGGCAGGGACACCTCCCACTAGACCAGGTTGCACAAAGCCCCATCCAACCTGGTCTTGAACACATCCAGTGATGGAACGTCCACCGATTCCTTTCTAGATAGGTAGAGAGGTGAGTAAAAGCATAGTCTATAGTCAATTTCCTAGGAGCCAGGTGTGCTGAAGGCGTGTTTCAATGCTCAGGTCCTCTGCAGGAAGTAACTGTCACTATTGTCCCTAGTGAACAAGAGAGGCAGGAGCCAGGAGCATTAAAGGGTGAGTTAACGCTCTGGTACGCTGCCTTTTGCAACCTGTACTTTTCCAGTGGATTGCTGTGTGGCTCAGGGAGGAGAGTCAACAACCAATCGAACAACCAATGAGTGGAGGGTAATTGTACCACCACAACAGTGTTTGTGTGTTACATCCCTTAGATTAGTAGTTGAAATGCTGGGGTTTGAAGCCTGAGCCCCAGATTAAGGCTGACATATGGGTGATTCCCACAGCCCTTCATACAGAGGTGGTGAGTTTGCCTTATAGCTTCCCCCCAGGGTGCGGCCGGCCCTGCAGGGAGAGCCATAAGGGAAATGAGCCCCAGGGGTCCTGCAGTGAGTGAACAAAGGTCAGGTGTCCTCACCTGGGGATAAAAGCTGGGACCACTGGCAGGAAGGGAGGAGCGTCTGGCTGTGAAGTGCACTCCACAGAGCTTCCTGGTTCAGGGAGGACCTCCTGACTCTCCTGGAGTTGGCCCTCAGTCTGTTTAGACCTTTGTGAACGTGGGCCGATCGGGTGAGAGTCACTATGTGGGCACCTTTATTTTATATGTTTAGCTTGCTGGTTTGGCTGTTTCCCATGCCAACTGTGGGAAACCTCAGTTCACTGTTTGTACCACCTGTTGTGGGCTG
>NW_008626492.1:28764-31864 GCF_000691845.1 Merops nubicus
TTCTTGTTAGTCCCGGGCATTGGCAGAACATTAATATGTTCATATGAACTTCAATATCTATTTGTGTAAAAAATAGGAAGCTCTTAGTTGCCATAGTAGGAAATTTGTAATAAAGAAGCCTTGTTTTAATACAATTTTTATTATTATATATCCTAAGGCTTTGTCAAAGAAGTTGGTGCACTGGATATAGATTTGAAAGTGTAGAGAATTACATGCAGGAAATTGGAGAAATATGTGAAATGTCAGCCCTCTCTTATCACTCTTCAAGTAGTAGCACAATACGAATTAAGGTGTGGATATCCTCATTCACATCCTTTCTTGCACTAGCCTTTGACTTTTTCTACCTCAAAGTATCTTTATAGAATTTATTTTTAAACACTGATTTTTTTTCACATAATGATTCTGAGTTACAGACAAGTGTGTGGTTTTTTTGGCCTCTATGGATGTGTCAAAGAATGCTCCATCCAAGTAAATTTTCTACCTGCCAATGTTGGTAAAGAAAAGAAAGATCATGTTGTTCAGTGGGAAGGATAAACTGACATGCTTTGTAATACTGCATTTGTTTTAGTGTTCCAAGGTTATAGTCTGCAGCATTAGATTACAAATGTAGAAAGCAGTGAATATATTTTCTTGATTTTGATCTTCAGTCTTCGGGGAAGAAGGCTGAGATTGTTTTCTTGTTCAAGTGCAACGCAACAGAAATTCTGCCATAGTCCAGTAAATGAGGGAGGCATCAGAAAGATGTAAAAAAACTGTAAAAAGAAAAGGTATAATTATCCTAAATACAAAGAGGGATTCTGGGTCAAGTATAAGGTTTTCCTTTTCATAGAACACTGTGAGTTCAGATACAGTATATTAGTTATACTACATCTGAGTTCATAGTGAACTGTACAAGTGGAGAAGTGACCTTCATGGTGCCCTACAGAGATATTTCATGCTTGTTAAGCATGTTATGTATAGCAAAGTTATAGCCATGATGCTTAAGCAAAGGAGAAAACATAGTTAATGGAAACAAGTACATTTATGACGTGAACAGCAAATAATGACCAACTCTCTTCTAAAAGGATTAACCTCACTTTCCTCCTATACTGAATTTGACTTAGAAATAGAAGTGGAAATTCTGCAGCGATTTGTTATGCAGATTTTTTGACTGAAATTTAGCAAGAAGACAAAAACTGAGTTTGTATTCTCTACATCACAGGTAATTCTAGGAACACATATTTTAAAGCTGGTTATATTGATATTCATAAAAAGGAAACGTTTGAAAGCAGTTGCACATTATTTTTAAGCAAATATGTTTTGTCAACTTTTATGTAGAATATATTGTTTTGGACCTACTATAAAGTTATTTGGATGTTTAAAGCAAAGAAAACTTTCCCCCTTTCCAACACACTAAATCTTGATAATCGTTTCACTGAAATCAGATAGGTTTAGGCACTGACCAGGAGACACAGTAATACCCATTGTCATGGTGAAAGTGTGAATTTAAATAAGATACAGACTGAGGGAAGTAAACACCAGTGGCTTTTTCTATGCATGGTCAGATAGTGCTGCTATTAAGAAATATGCTAAACATGTAAATATGTTATAGTTTTATGAAAGACATTTGTGTATTTGTTAGGAGGTCATGCCAGTTAGATCTTTTCTCCCAGCCAGCATCTCATTTAGGAGAACTGGGGAATAGTAGGCAGAACTATTTCCCAGGATTTGTCCTTGCAATCTCAGACTAGGTTTCTAGAACAGTTTGTAGAGTCAGATTATAACTTGCTAAATTAGTTAGTACTTATAGCAGTGCAGCCATGGCAACAAGGAGTTTAGTGGACACAAGTTCCCTGAACTCAAGGCAGGTTTTGTGGCCTGCATTGACCCTAATGCTACCATAGCAACACTCCTGTCTGCACAAAGTTAGCTTTTTTAAAGCCAGCACTGGTATGTCTACATAAATTGTCATTATGTCTTTGACTTTCATAACAGACAGACTCATAAAGATAGTGGATGTCCAACAGTCAGGAGAAATGAGGCTTGAGCCAGATCTTTCTTGTTTACTACAACATTCAGTGCATATAACTTAATTGATTGTCAGGGTAAAGAAAGGGAACTTAGCTGACCTAGGTGTTCATGGAGACAATTTTGGCCAGTCTAAACACACGTTCTATTTTTGTTGATGAATACTAGTTTTCACTTGGTAAAAAACATTGCTTGGATTGATTGCTGTCCTTGAATAGATTATATCGAATCTATCTGTGTTGAGGTACATATACCACAAATTCTCAAGCTACAGTTCTGCACATGTAAACTCAGGTGTTCATGTATAGTTTGCAGAATATCTAGACTAAAAGACAATTTAAGAAAAGTAAGAAAATTTGTCTCTGTACATAAAAATGCAAATAGCATTGGCTTATCTGCCCTATAGCTTATAAAACAACACAGTTTTATCGAAGCATACCTAGATTTCCGAGTGACCAATGTGCTGCTCAAAAGCTTATAACCACTACAAGAACAAACAGTGCAACTGTCACAGATATTATCTGTAAATGAAAAGAATTAATCACATCTGTAGAGTTCTCAGGTTATAGAAATTGAAAGCCACAGTTTTCTTCACCTCAGCTGGGATATTGAATTCATTCATAGTAGGTGGAGATGTAGCAACAGCAATCCCCTCGTTCCTTTTCTGAAACCTATACGGTTGCATTGTGGCTTAACTGGAAGTGAATCTCATGGCCTCTCAGCAGTTACAGCTTGTTGTCCCGATCCGATGTCGGGGGAGGTTTCGATATGATCCCAAGAGGCGAGATTAAGACACAAACGAGGTCAAATGCCGTATACCCAATGCAGTTTTTATTACAAAACGAGAAAAATGTTAGAAAAGAGTAGCAATAGGACAGAGTGAAAAGAAAAGGCAGAAATGAAGCAAGCGGTCGGTAGAGATTCGCCAGAGCAGTTACCACCACGGGCCCGCAGTGCGCTGTCGGGCTGGAGCCATCTCAGCTTCGGGGGTGGGCGGTGGAGCAGCAGCGAGGCGGCGAGCAGGCCGGAGAGCCGTGAGCAGGCCACAGATCCCTGAGCAGGACGGAGATCCATGAGCAGGCCGCAGAAGAAG
>NW_008626493.1:0-5647 GCF_000691845.1 Merops nubicus
AAACATATTTTAGAATTCTTAAATATATATTTACTTACTTATTTAATATTCTCTGATATATTTTTACAACCTCCCTCCACGCCATCATTTGTCAAAGCTGGGGAGGTTGCAGTGCAGTAAACCTTCCCAGGAATACAAAAGGGCTTTGCCAAGGGTCAGTTTCAAATGAACCTAAAATCAAATTAAATCATAGGGCTAGGAGGCCCAAAAAAAAAACAAACCTATTTTCTATTCGACTCCTGATTTATCAGCTCCTGCAAACTCAGTGCTTCGTCGGTTTCTGTAGCATAAAACATAACCTGGAGCACAGCTACCATCCTTTTCATCTTTGAGAAAATAAGACACCTCCTCTCCTTGAATAAGCAAATAATGTCACTGAAAAAGAGCTTACACTGGGAGAACCATCCTCTGCCATCCCTGGGGACCAGCTGCCTATACAACATTGTCGCTGATGGAGGTGCTTCAGCTTGCTGCTTGGCTTCCTGGCATCTTTTTTCTCCAAGAAATAGGCCTTTGCCTTTCTTCCTTGGGATCAGGCTTGATCTTTTTTTTTTTTTTTTTTCCCCTTTTCAGTGGTCGTGGGTGTGCACGTCCCTAGCCAGCAGCTTGCAACCCTGGGGCCCTTAAATTCCGCCACCCCCTGCCCCAAACCCCAATGGCAATACCCACAGCAGCACCTGCAGTAAGGTGATTTTCTGGAGGGAAGGGGCTGCCTTTAAACAACTAGGGTGTAGTGCCAAGAGGACACACAGCATCCCTGGGTGGTAGCCAGGGGTCTCAGCCACTCATTACACAGGTGCTGCCATTGCTGCAGAAGCTGGGCTGCTTATCAGCTGCTTATCAGCTATGGCCATGGGGATCACCAGAGCGTGCAGGGCTCCTTTCTGCCCCCATATCCACGGCGGCTAAAGTCCACATCTGAATGCACTCTCTTGCTGTAATTTATTTCTCCATTACATTTCCTGACCTGGTCCCTGGCTTTGCAGCTATCGCTGTCAGCCTTTTTGCCCCTCTCATTATGCTAAGAGCAGCACCTGAATGCTAATTGCCTTCTCTGATGAAGAAATCACCCTATTTCATGGTGTTAGGGAGGGATGGATAGCACATGAGGGCTTTGACGCTGGCTGGAGCCTCCCCTGGGATGCAAAGCACAAGGGCCAAGGGTTCGGTGTCTCTCTGGCTGCTGCATAAAATGGGAGGGCAGTGCAATGACCCACAGCTCTTACTTAGGGCTGAGAGAGGGATGAACTTACTGCAAGGCTGATTTCTGTGCCCTGAAGCAACTATTCACATTGATTTCGGATACTGCACCCCTGGCACTGCCCTCCCAAGGGGCATCCCATCTTTGCCTCTGCAAGAGCCACCATCCTTTCCCCACACAAAAGATTTACAATTTTTTAATTTTTTAAAAAAATTATTTTCTGCTGGAATAGGTGTCGTTGCTACTACAAAAACTCTTGTGATTTTGGCTGTGGAGCCCTGTTTCCAAACTCTAGGTTTCAAAGGGGCGAAAGCACCACTCCTGCTTCCCTCTCCCCTTGCTGGAGAGGAAGGGCCCACCTGGGCATGTTCAGGGCCTAAGATCACCCCAAACCAGGTTTTAGCAGGTGCTGCCTGAGTTTCTCACTGTGTAGCTGCTCCCAAACTCTGGCTGTGAAAGCCTGGTTTTCCACCAAAAAGCACTAAAACCCTCCAAAAGGGCTATTGCCTTCAAGCCAAAGAAACATATTTCTTCCCCACTTAGGCATGGGGGTTTGACCTTTAGGTCTGCAAGCCCAAAAGCTTTGGCCAAGCCAGGATGAAAGCCACGCTCATGGCTTCTCTCCACCTAATTTGTCCTAATTATCTTGCCAACTACATGTTCCTGGCCACTTCATGCCCATTCAGTCCCCTTTCCCCCATTTCAGCAGCTGGTGGTTGCCTGGTGGGATGGATCTTGGTGGGATTTTAGCACTAGCGAGACCACCCATCCCTTCTGCAGCTGCCTCAGTGTTGCTTCCCTCCTCTCCACCTTCCTGGGGTCATTAATTCATCCTGAGCCAGGATCATTAATTGAGGCCAAATCCTCCCAGTGTCAAACCTTGATGATCCCCATTTATCCTCCCTGCCTGGCTCAAACCCGCCTCTTTTCAGCTTGAAAAGATTATTTTTTTTTTTTTTCATTTGAAAGATATTAATAAGTCCATCAGTCCTGAGCTCCTACACATCCCATGGAAAGCAACTGCAGGACACCACTTTGCTGGCATTTTTCCCACCGGATGGGAGAGGTTTCTCCCTATCTATCTTCTTTTTAAAATGAATATATCATTTCCCTATCTTCTTTTATTTTTTTCAATGAAATATAATTTTCACCTTGCATGCCCTTTTGCTCAGCAGCTCCATACACTGTATTTCTTGAGGAGTAAATGATTAAACTTTGGAGCCTGGAGTTTCGTGTTTAAATGTCAAGCTTGAAACACAGCGGCTCAGAAGAGAAATCGATGGGATTTCAATTTTCTTGTAATAAATATGGCCTTTATTGGGAGCAAACCTGGCAGCCTAGCTCACAGTTTTGCTTTTTTTTTTTTTCCAGCTTGGAAGATTTTTTATTTTGGTTTTGTAGTTAAAACTATAAGCTTTGAGAGAAGTAAGTCATCTTCATGAGCACAAACATGTCTATCAGCTGCATATGCAGGAGCTGGAAGAGTTTTGTGGTCAAAAAAATCCCAATTAGAGCTGCTAAAAGGTTATCAAAGCAGCACATCAGTGTAAGAAAGCACCTTCTTTCTTTTATTATACTTTATTTGCTAAATGTTATTAATATCTGATGCTACTAACAGCTGAGCTGACCCCAGCTGGAGGTGAGGAAATGATGGGGCAAGAAAAATGACCTACATGGGTGCCTTGTTCTCCCCCACAGCTGGCTCATAAGCCCTTTCTGGGAGGAAAACAATGAGCCATGCATTAATGGGTTATCAAACTGTAATGCAGCAGTCTTCAGCCACCAAAATCCAGTGGGTCCAAAAGGACTCGCCCCAAATGCTCCAGCTAGAAATCTCGTTATAGAGGCAATGGGTATCTTCAGCAAGCATCATCACACACACTCACCTGCTCCCCCACCTCCCCGTTTTTCTGGGGCTTTTTCCCCAGAGACCCTATGGCATGCAATAACTGCAAGCACACCATTGTTTGCTCCCGGGTGCAAAATAAGCAAAGCCACGCTGCTCCAGCTCCCCTTTCCTACCTGATCTCAGCCTGGGGTTACTTTCTTGATGCCTGTCTTCACGTACATGAGGTTTGAGCTCTGGCAGCTGATGTGCTATTAAAAATGCACACTTGGAAGCACACGGGCACAGGCTGAGGGGACTGCCACAGGGAGTGCCACCTTGGCAGCACCCCCCTCTGCAGCCCTACATTGAGTTTTACAGCATAGCCCTTTTTTTTTCTGTCCTAACCCGTTTTAAGCTGTTTCTGCAACGTCTCGATGTCACTTCACTTTCTGCACCAACCTGTCTGTCGGTGCAATAGATTGTCCTAGCATCTCCCTAAGTCCCACACTGCATCCAAGGCATTGTGGATGAGACAGTCTCTTCCCTCCCACCCATCCATTTTACCGAGCAGGTACAACGTGTGCCCTTCAGTCCTTGTGGTCTGGTTCCCTCCTCATGTTGGCAAAGATGAATCGCCCTGGGATCAGGCCATGCTGTTTTGGCTGCTTCTTAATGCACTTGAGGGTGACTTTCAACGGGCCCTGTTGACTTGAATATATCTATCTCATTCTTTCATCTCTTCTTCTGCTCGCTGGTCCCTTTTTTTTTTTTGTGTGTGGAAGTATCCGGTCACAGTTTATGCATTGCATGCTATTTATGCAGTTCAGCCCATGAAAAATACATGAAGAATCCCTCGCTCTTTCTCCCCATGGCTTCATAAATCTTGCATCGCTTTCTGCGCGGCAGCTCGGCTTCACGGGGTGATGGGGAGCAGCCTCCCTGCTGCTCCTGCCCCGGGGCCACAGCATCCTCTGGGGATGCCAGCACTACAGGCTCAAACCCTGCTGGGCTGGCAGAAGAAAGGGGGTTCAGAGCCCCCTGAGCCTGTTTTTAGGTTATTGTATAGGGAAAATAAGACAGAGGTGTTGTTTTGCTGCCCTGCAGTGTCGTCAGCACCAGGGTCATCTTGCTTTGCAGCTTGGTTTGGGTTCACTGAAAACAAGAGTGATGCAGAGAATAGTATTGCCCTGTTCACAGCTTGTTAAGCATCCTCGAGAGCTGGTGTTCGGAACTGGAGACACAGCTGTGCATTTATTGCAAGGACCAGCTGCAGCCTGTGCAGAAGAACCGCCAAAAAAAATGTCAGGCACATGCTTAAGGACCTGCTTTGCAGGTAGAGCTCCTTATCTTTCTGAGCAGGTAAATTTATCAGTCAGCTGCCATGGAGTGGAAGTGCCTCTTCTCACACTGACCCCAGCCGTGGAAAATAACAAGCAAACCCTGATCTGAGGTTAGTGTAAGGTCTAGTCCCAAACCAAGATGAGCACAAAGACTCACAGAAGTTGTCGAATTCCTTAGTTCTCACTTAAAACACAGCATTATGGGAGGGGTTTGCAGCCAGCTCTCATCTTTACTCGTAGCAGTAGCAAATTTTGTCTATTTGCATCCTAATTTCCTTCTCCCTCCCATTCATGTTGGCTGAGGAACAGAGACAGGACTCGCCTGCTTTCACAAATGAGTCTTCATGAGGGCACCATCCCTATTCCTATAGCAGGTGAAATCAGGGTGACCTTGTTAAAGACCTTTAATCCTGAAGATTTTTGCTTGCCTTCTTTCATTTTTTTTCCACTGAAGCTGCTAGAGATGGTGAACCTTCCCATTTTCCTCATGAGCCCAGCCACGGCTGCCCAAAGCCTCCCCACCACCAGCAAAGCTCTTTTGCTTTCAACTTCTTTAAAGAAGTTTCCACATACTTGTGTTTTCCCCTTAGCAGGCTCTCTGCTACCACAAAGCTATCACAGATGCTGCCTACATGGGGTGAGCCACTATTTTTTTTTTCCCCTGTCCTCAGATCCCTTCCAGCATCTGTCACCATCGTGGTCCAGAAGCAGACAACCCTAGACTGAATAAGAAAACACTGCCAGGGGACTGACACATCAATACAGAGAGATTTTATCCAAGTTGCTGACAACCTCAGTTTGCTAACCCAGTTGACCTTGTGCTCCTTTTAATAGATAAAGCAGCGTCCCTCCACCACCCCAGCCTACCATGCCTTTCTTGGCCAGGGTATGAGCATTACCACCCATCGTCTGCTGCAGCTTCCTGTGATGATGGAACCAGCATCCTCATCTCTCCCCTTTGTCACCCAGCAGCAATCATCTCACAGGAACCAGAAGATGCTGGCTGCCCACCACTCCCTCTGTTAGGCCTTTCCCTGCCTGGTCTTTCCTGCCTTGCCCTTCAGCCTTTCCCATCCATGGCTCTTCTCACATCTCTTTAAGGCTGGCCTGCACCCCTTTGCAGCATGAAGTTGCCCCCAAATCCATGTGGCAGATGGTGGGTGCTCTGGCCAGCTGGGGTACCCCCCTCAAAAAACAAAACAAAACAAAACAAAACAAAACAACAACAAAAAAAAAAAAAAAAAAAACCAAAGAGAAAATCAGTGGGGAGGGGAACGT
>NW_008626493.1:5712-54491 GCF_000691845.1 Merops nubicus
CAGGTGCTCTGGCCCCCAAACCAGACTGAAAAAGCAAGATTTCCCTCCCTCCAAATAGAAACAGAGGAAAGAGGGAACGGCATGCAACAAGGTAGGATGCCTTCACGTGGGGTCCGCGTCTCCCTTGTCTCAGAGGCACCTCTCCTCCAGGGACTACAAGATTAGCACCCAGCCTGTGTTCAGGAGAGAAAAAATAGAATTTATTTCTTTTCCAAAGGGAAGATCCTGATGCTTCATGGAAAGCCAAGGGGGTACGTGTGTGTGTGATCCACAAATGGATGTCGCTGTTAGTCAAAGGTTTTTATTTTTATGAAAAAATAGAAAATTTAGTATCTTACACTACAAAAAAAAAAACAAAAACAAAAACGTGTACACAAACAAAATGCAGAGAGAGCATCCAAGGAGGTGGGGGAGAAGGGGAGGAATAAATACAGCAATGCTACAGTCTCCTATGAGTTCACACCCCCTGATGCGAGGAGCTGAGATGGATGCTGTGGCTCTGGCAGTGCTGGATGCACCAGCTCCCACCCCACCTGCCCTAAGCAATGACAATAAAGGACTGGGAACTAAGCATTACTCTTAACACTGCTACTGCTGTGTATTAGCTGTAACAACTCACTTCAAGACCACAGCAGCCCAAGGAATCACAATTGCTCAACCACTGGGACTTTCTACATTATATTCAACACTGAATAGGCAAAACATAAAATTACCTTCATTTTTTGTTCTTGCCATTAACCTATAGAAGGAATAAATAACATTTTAAACTGTTGGGGTTTTTTTCTTTTAAATCAGTCTTCCTTTTTTGTGCTTAGGTAATTCTTCCAAACTGGTAGCTACACATGAAAGAGGATCAGGTTACACAAGCTATGCCTGGGATGTTTCCTTCTCCCAAAATGAGGACAATAAGGAGAAAATATACCTGGAAAAACAGTATTCATTGACCAGCTGCAGCACTAGTGGGCTGGAAAAGCAAGGCACTCGCACTTACCATAGTCAGGGAATCCACCTACAGCCCTTACACAGAGCATAATCAGTGCTCTGTTAGTGTCTTCTCCTTCTGCTGCACCCCGACATATATGATCTAAACACAGAGTACTTGCAGTTCTCAGATGGGAACCAAAAACCTCCATTGTCTCTGGAATTTGGTTGTGGACACAGAAGCTGTAACTTTTGGGCCCTACTCATTAATAACACCATTTTATTTTATTTTTGGTTCTGAGACAAAGCCTATTATAGAGATCTGCAGCAAGAACAGCTCTTGAAATAAATAGAAAAGGTTATTTATTTATTTATTGGAGGAACCAAGCAGAGGTGCCCTATATACAATGCAGTCTGGCTTAAGAACAGTTTGTTTTCCACTAGTTCATAATTTTGGAGGTTACTCCAGCATCTGGTATGCATCCCAGCCAGACCGTATAGGCCTTTAAAACCCCACAAACAGTGAAAAGGGTTTTTTTTGCTGTTAAAAGTCCATGAAAAAAAGACCAAACCAAACTCCTCCTGCACAGCCAACAGGTAAAGAGCAAGCAGAGATGATGAAAGTGCTCTGTATTTGCAAACAGCATCTCGGTGCAGCCGATAGATGTGGGAACCAAACAGCTCCTCCTGATGAAACGAAGGTTCTGTGCTCCTACAGGTTATTTTCCCAAGTTTTGCAGGCAGGGAGGCACAAATCATCCCACAACTGTTCTGCTGACAGCTCTAATAATCTTATTTATTGTATGACAACTCTCTTTTATGCACCAAAATTGCTACGTCTTGATTCCCCCTCACTCCAACCTTTTGTGGTCTGGTGACTGCCAAAATGAAACAACAGAATGAGAAATCACAACATCAAGATTTGTCAGACCTCAACCAGATCTCTTCTCCCTCCTACTTCTCCTGATACCCAAGGAACGTGGTAGCAGCTCATAGAGGAGGAATCAGACATTTCAGAACAGGCAAATATTGCCTGTAGAAGCCCTGCTGAAAGCAAGAAAGCTCTGCTGCTAAGAAACCACTCAACCCTCTCCTTGTAGCCCTTTCCCTTTTCTTCAGAAACCATTCATTGTATCAAATGTCATCCAAAGGCCTGGGGGAAAACGAAGACCTTTGAAACAGCTAAATGTGGCATTCAACCTCTGCTTCTGCAAGATGTGAAGGACACACTTTTGGCTCTGGATGAGCTCCTAGGGCTTGGCTATGAAGTGCTGGAGATGAAGGGAGCTGTGGCAAGTCAATATGTTGATGTTATCACCAAGAAAGGATGCTGCGAGATGCTACTCAACCTCTAAGGAAGCAACATATCTACAGAAACAGCAAACACTTGCCATCCTCTGAGGCAGTTCTAAATCTTTATCTCTACCAAAGCCTTCACAAAGAAAAATTCCAACCTATGAATACCAAATTAATTGATTAATCCTACCTACAACAAAAGGAGGAGGATAGCCCCACACTGTTTCTAGGTGGGATTCCCAGGGGATCAGGTGGCCCTCAGGTCCCTCTGAAAACAGCAGCTGTGAGCTTTAATGGACACATTGAACCCCACCTACAACCAAGTGCTGTCCTGAGCTGTGCCATCCAAGAAGGACGGGACCTTCTTGACCACTGGATGCCACTTCTGTGACCATGATGAGCTGCTTTACTCTTCCCTCCTCTCTGTGCTGTGCCCCCAAGTGGCCAGGTCCATACCCAAACCAAAAATGCCCAGAGAGACAACCTGGGACAGCACATTTCCCAAAGAAATACTACCACCACTTTGGGGGAAATACTGCAAAATCTCCATGCTGAACGACCACAGGCTTGCATCCACACTGCGCCTCAGGACTTAACCCCTGTAATGAGACAGGGAACAGCAAACCCCCTTCCTTCTGCCTAAAGCCACCTTGTGGTTTCTCTCCTGGGCTCCGGGGACATGGGCAAGAGCTGCACTGGCGGATAGCTACTGGGCTGGAAATGTCAGTGTGGAGGCAATCCTGTGCCATCTTTGAGCAGGACTCATACACATGAAAACTGATGCCACATTTTCACTGCAGGCCACTGGGAATCAGGTGTTCTTACTTTTCTTCTTCTGGATGTCCCCAGCCCAGGGTGGAAAGGATAATGCTTTTATTTAAGCAGACTCCTGCTACCTCATACATGTAATCAAAACTCCTGAAGGCTTTATATGTTGCTCAAACCAAACAGCAGCAAAAATACAAAGCATAATGGAAACACGAAAGGGAGACAACACAAAAGAGGACAAAAAAAAAAAAAGAACAAACCAAGGAAAGAGCTCAAATCTTGTACCTGATGCGTAGCAAACTGTACAGTATATACATCTTCATCATGTATTATCCTCCCAGAAGAGCAAACAAAAAGAACTTGGTAACACAGAGGGAGGAAATAAAAAAAAAATATACACCCTGTATTGTATTTGCCATGGAGCAAGCAACATGTTTATACACTAGTCTCTATAATTTAATGCTGTGTAACAGCATTTTTTCTTCTTTTAAATTTACAAAACAAAATATCTATCAAGAAATAATCTAATCATATTGCTCTTCAATACACTTCTGTAGACAAGTAAGACTCGAAGTTAAACTTCAGTAAACCGCAGCTTTTGGGAGCCCATGAACAGCTACAAAACTCCTCCGCTCAAGTCAGTCCTTGGAAGCATTGCCATGTGCTGCTGTAATTCAGTATATAAAGGTGCTATATATATGTCTATATATATAGATACCTCCCACATACAGACAACTTGTGGTGGGAAGGCTTGTTGTTGTTGTTGTCGCTGAAGCTTAAGAGACGGGTTAACCTCACGTACAGCAGATTCGTTTCCACGTTCCATGCATCTTACATTTACTTCATGAAAATGAGGACACAAATAGGAAGAAAAGGAAAACTTTATAGTCAAACACTGCTTTAGAAACACTGCGCCAGAGGCCAATGTCCTTCAGTTATAGAAACCACTGAATTTCCCTTTTTATATTTTCTTTTCTTTTTTTAGTCAAAATAAATCTCAGGGCTAGTGTACAAAGTGCAGGACCGACCCACTTGAGGAAGTGACTTTAAAACAGTTACAACGGCACCATCCCATTCACCAACTGGACCTTCATCTCTTGAAGGCTGTTCATTATCTTCTTCTGGTGACCAACAAGTGTCACTCCCAGCCGCCTCAAATCCCTGTGGGAGAAAGCACACGTTGGTTCCAGGGACTGCTCAGGCACACGCCGCCGCACACACCACGCGCGCCGATGCTGCTTCCAGTGCCTACCTCTGACCAATGGCAGCTCCCAAAGTCAAGTTTAGTGGGCAAGTTTTAATTTTACTCTTTTTTTTTTTTTTTTTAAATGACTGACAGCATCTTGGAGAGGTGACATGATTTGACTGAGATCACCCCACTGGCCAAGGAGAAAAGCCAGACAGCAAAGTGTCAGCATCAACTTTGGCTAAGGACTCTGCTAGGCATGAAAAGTCCAATTTCCAAGAGAAATGCCATGTAAGAAAGCCTGTGTTGCAGTTTCCTCTTCTCCTGGGAGAAGCTGGTATTTGATCTTAGATACGAGCAGTGAAGAGCGAGGTCAATCCACGCTTCCTTCCTCTTTGTGCTAGGCAAAGCTAAAAATACACAAACCGCAATCCTAGAGCCAGCTCCTACAGAATGCTGAACAGTAAAAGCCTCGAGCATGGCCACCACTCCAATGACTCCTGAAATAATCAGAAATTGGCAATGCAGCTCCCCTCTGGGCCTATGCAAATCTTCCCGTAAACCCATGTTTGATATTTTTTTCTGGGGGGTGAGTTCTACCAGCCAAAGGCATTTGTGTGGAGTCTGTCTACTAGGCTGCCATTACAGGAGAGCTGTAAAATAAGGTAGTTTATGTGAAATGCAGGATTAGCAGGAAAGATTGTTTTCTCAGAAGCTCAGCTCCCTAAAATTCAGGTGTATAGATGAAGGTAATCACCAAGGTTCATGTTGACGACGTGAAAGAGGCACCTCCAGGGGACCGTTTATCCCATCCAAAGAGAGGAGTGCGACAAGCTGTCCCCTAGGAGATAGTACAGCAGGACCTTGGGTGATCAGACTCAATGACGCATTTAAAGCCAGGTAAGGCCACGGATTATGGCAGAGCATAACTGTAGGAAGTTCCTTCTAGGGGGAAAGGTGTTAACAAAGAAATTGTAGGAATAAAAGCTCCAAAGAAACATCAAGACAGGTGCATCTGTATTTCCAAGGCAAGACAGAGAGGCTTTTAAGAGAAGTAGTTCAACTTAAGAGGAGACATGGTGTTTTATCTGAAGACTTCCACTAGAGAAATATCAGCCCCTCACTTTCTACCTCCACGCTGGATTGAATAAAAGATGCTTTCAAAGTAGGGCTCTATGGTCTTGCCAATACATATGTGAATCCCAGAGCTGCTGACTCCCTGTGTGCAAGTCTTTTAGGTGAAAGCTCTCCATCAAAAGCCAGGGGGATGTGATCTCCACAAACACGTAGGTGTTTTTTGGAAACCACAAGGGTGGGGCTGGCACATGCAAGGCCTAGGCATTGCCAGCAGCACGTGGGAGCCCAGCCACCACCTGAGACTTTTTGCAAACCCGGTTTACAGCTCACAGCATGGCTGCATGCTGGACTGCAAGTGAACACGCACAATGACCACCAAAAAGCTTCCACATAACATGTGAGCTGCCCATGGAGGTGCACCTCTCTCAGCAGCTTCACGTTCTGGACAGAGACTCCTGTGCAAATAGAACCAACCATCCACATCCAAAAATTACATAGATGAACACTGCTTTGAGCAAAAAGCAATCCTGAGTAAAGGCTGATATGTTAACACGTAAGCTGGTTGAAGCCAGAAGCTAGATCTGTTGTTCCCCGAGGACTGTCACGCTTTCAGCTTTTTGATTTGGAAAATACCAGATTTTCTGCTCCAGGCTAAACACTTCATTTCATTATCATACCCTTTTTCAGTAATGCATCTCACCGATGCATAGGGGAAATCACAGCGTAAGGGCCACGGAGCAAAGGAGGTCAATAAGACACATCAACAACACTCCTTACCTGGCAGAGAAAAGTCTGCAGCATCTGCAAAAGGTGTCTACCTTCTCAGGGGGACATGCTTTCATTTCTGCCTCCACTGAATTGTGAAACTAGTTCAGCAACCCATGTTAATAATGACGGAAAATGTAGTAATGCTATTGTTACATGCAATTTATTTTATGTACACAGCACAGTTGGAAGTTCACACCAAAGATCAAAAAAAAAGAACCCAAATCAACCCAGTATACGACCTGATTTTTAAAAGAGCCAACATCCATCTTCCCCCTGCTGAGTGCTGCTTTGCTGGCACTTTTTGAAAATTCAGCTTTTTTTTTTTTTTTTTTTCCAGGTATCTAAAGTGCAAGCTGAGCTCTTTTGAGAATCCAGCACCACATACTTCACAGATGTATCATTTCTGATACTCTTGCATGCTATGCAGAAAAAAATAGCCTGAAACTATGAGACAGGCATGTACGTCTTGGTGTTTTACACGCAGCTCCATCAATCTAATAAAAAAAAACCCTGCTCACTATACAGTTTTATTTTTTCCCTTGAAGTATACCCTTAACTCAATATCCTTGAGGAGCGCCTCATTGATTTACAAGAGAGAAAGAAGAAAAAGGAGTTTCTGGTTTCAATCCATTAGCTGCTCACCAGGGGTTCCTGTCTATTTTGTTTGAATATCAAATCCTTTTGAATGTGGAGCCACTGGCCAAAAGCATGGAGACTCCTCAGAGAGGGGAAAAAAGCTACCGTGGGCTCTTTCACCTTCAAAGATGGACCAGAAGACAACAGCTCCTGAGCCAGATGCTCACCTAGTATAAAACCAGCAGGTTTATTCAAAAGCCACCCTGTGCGTTGCAAAGCCAGCAACGAAACTTTCCAAAAACCACCCAGAGAAGGCAGGGGCTTTAGTTCCCATTTTTCAAGCGTGACTTGCAGCATGCTGCACGCTCCCGTGAATCCAGCGCTAGGAGGACTTCAAACGGCGTATGGCAGGAGCCAATTTTCAACAAAATCGGGTGCTCAAACCAGCTGGTTTAGGCACAAAATATCACCTTCTGTGCCAAAAGACTGCAAAACAACTGTTGACAAGCTCCAGTCCAGAGTTGCCTGGCTCACGTTACCGCAGCCAACTGGTCATTTCACTGGGCTCAGCTCTGCAGCGATGTGTGTGGGTATCTGCTGGGGCTTTGCAGCAGAAATTGCAAATTAAAAAAAAAAAAAAGAGATTTGTAATTCCCTGAAAGAAAAGACACAACTACAACCCAGCAGCAAATGACACTTTGGGATCAGGATCCAGGCTGCACCTTGCTGTGCAAGTGACCCGACCTCCGGTGTTGGGTTTTGCGTGGCTGCAGCACAGATGCTCCCCAAGGCCGTGGAGGTACGTGCTCCTGTGTGCTGTGGGGTCTCCCTGCTTCAAAATACTTGACCACCCCACAGCAATAAGAGAACTTTTATTCTTTTAGGGAGAAATCACCCCTTTTCACTTCTCTTTCATTCAGATAAGGCTGCAAATGGAAACGGGCAGGAAGTTTAACCACTTGCCAACACAGAACTAAGAGGCTGACCTAAGTTGACCAAAAAGCCAAGGAAATAAAGAGGAAAATTTGTGTCGGCTCATCCAAACCAGCCTGTATACAGCTACATGCATTCTGCTCTCTTACAACCACCTTGCATGAAAGCCCAGCTGTGACACACCAGGGACAACATGGTATCCCCTTCCCTGCGATATCCTCCATTTGCAAGGCTCAAATTCATGGTCTCCACATTGTAAGAAATATATTTAAAACATTTTATTTACAAACAGAACTACTTACACACCATGGACCAATTTGTCAAACACAGTGTAGACTAGGACTGGGTTGCCACATAAAATACAAAGTCCCCTCACCAACTGGTTAGTCATGCAAGCAAAAGGGCCAAGTTCCTGAAAGACCTCCATGGCCAGCAGCCATCAAGCTACCACAGATATTCTGCATTTCATCTCCCATCCAGACCAGATCTCACCACTCTTCTTCATGTGGTGTAACTCTACAATTGCCCATGCAGACTGAGACTACTCATGGAGTTAGTTGGCAGTTTGAATAAGGGGAAAGAAGAATAACCTCAAAGACTTTCAGAAGACGCTAGAGGAATCCACTTGCTAGGGACTTTTGCATGAAACAAGGACTTAAAAACCAATTTATTTTTTTTTTAAGAGTTCATCTGCTCTTACTCGTTATTCCTGTCCTACATGATTAGGGGATGAGAATTGATTTGTTCAGAAGCCGATGTAATATCACAATCTTAGGACCGAGATTTCAGGTTAAGAATAAGCATCTAGAGCAGGTGAACTCTTAAATACTCTTCATCAAATATAACTTTTAATAAATAACTTATTTTATTTTAGAAGAAAAATATATACAACGCAAAGCAACACAGCACATATTATTACAAATATTCAGAGCTCTTCATCTAATAACAAACATCAGAGTGTCCTGAGATTCAGTGAGTACAGATCTTTCAAAGGGTGGAAGTATGTAGTCCACATGGTAAGTAGTAATTGGTCCAGTCAAGGGTCAGACTGAAACTCATGTCATGGATCTATCTATTCTTGAGTATTGTCCTGGTAAAGTTATTCTTGCAGTGGATTGAAAGAGCTCCAGACACACTCAAAGTCATTAGGTGGTCCACAAGTTTAAAGAGCAGGTCTGGTCCACTGGAAAGGTAGCCTTCAAGTCTGATATCCAGTTGGAAAGAGGGGGTGGAGGGTGAGGCTCCACTTTTCACAAGGTGATTCATCCCTTTGCAAGAATTAGAGCTAAATGTAGAAATCACTCTTTGAACACATACATTTTCAGGTCTTTGCTTAAGTAGGCAGAGCTCAGGACTTGGGGTGATATTCACTGGTTTTAGCTTTTTAATCTTTTTCTTTCAGAAATTTTCACTACTACTACTCTTTTCTGGAATAAATGCATCAAGCCATCCATTTGAAAGAAGCAGGACAGTAACTGAGATTTTGCTTTGCATGCCTGGGGGTGAGGGTGGGGTTTTAAAAAAAAAAAATTCTGAACTTCTACCATTTCAACCAGGTCCTGTAAAAACACCACAAGTTGGGTGCCCATAGTCCCCCATCTGGTCAGCATTATGGCCAACCCCTCCTACAGTGCTACTAACTTTTTTTTTCAGTAGATCTTAGGAGTTATTTATATTTTTTTTTTTTCCCTTGCCTTTTCTGGCAGCAATTATCCATTTCTCCTTTCTCCATCTATTTCCACATCTGTCTCCTACAGAGTTTGAATCCGGTTAAGATGATTTTGGATGGTATTTGAAGGCAACCTCTTAAATTGTAAAGAATGTTCTACAGATATCATTTGAGGAAAGCAAGCTACTTTCAGATGTTCAGATTATCTTTTCACCTGATCCCCCCAAGTCCCAGCTCTGGAATATACTGAACAGTTGCCTCGATTAAAAATGACAATGAACATTTAATCTGAATTCTCCTTTGCAGAGTACAAAATGTTTTGTTATCCCCTTTTACGAGGTGACAAAAATTAAAATCTCCAGAAAACCAAAACCCCAAATATGTTAACGTTCAAAGAACTTTGCTTGTTATGGTGTTTATTTTCTGGAGAACCCATGAGAGTCTCAGCTGAGCCTACCCAGGAGCCATTTCTCTCCCTTACTTTGTTGATTTTAAGGGCAATCTGACAGTTTACATCAGCCTGGGCACATGGTTCAGGTCTTCAACAAAGGACACCTTTCCTCTTAAGCCACTATGATGATTTTTCCTCTTTTATCAGACGAGAATCTGGTCTTTTGTCTTCTTTTACTGTATCGGAGAGGGATGAGAACCAAGTCTTGATTTGGATGGTTAGTTGGCTTTTTAATGAACCTTCCACAGTTCTCCCAAAAATAGACCCAAATGGGGTCAAGCCTTCTTGCTAAGCCAGCACTGCCATGCTAAGGTGCGTGGTCTGAGCCATTCAAGGATGAAGCCTGACTCATGCAAGCATCTCTGTCCAAGGCAGCCAGGGGGGAATTTATTTACTGTCATGGATAACTAACTAGCTGGAGTTATTTTCAACCTTTTTTTTTCAGTTTCAACTGATTTCAGATCAAGATGGATTCACAAAACATCTTTCAGCCTAAAAATAACCCAAAATAAAACCCAGAAGCTCCCCCCAGGCTCCCAGGCACAAGTCTCTCTGCACTGGTGCAAAAGCTTGGAAGAAAGCTGAAGCTGAGCAGCTCAGACATGTTGTCTCCACTGGGGCCAGTAAAGGACCAGAGTAGGATGACATCTCTGCTATCCAGAACATGCTGGGATCTTGTGGAAGGGGCCTTAGAGGCCGTTTGCAGCTAGAGTGGGTCAGAGCATCTCTGGCAGGTATAAGCTTATTTAAAGATTCTTAAACCAACTTGCCTTTCTGGCTAGAACTGTAGAGATAATGGATTTCTTGGTTCACTGCCAATAAGAAAAATCATTCTGAAGTACTTTTTGGGTAGCCTGAAAAGATTTTGGGGGATACTTTTGAAATTTCTGGAATATCACAGAGTAAATATAAGGAAGTATTTAAATTTTTAAGCCAAATTAAGGAGATAATTTCACAATCTGAAATGTCGCACTCAAGAAAACTGGAGTTTTGTCATGAGATGGGATGTTAAGACTGTGTCAGCACAGATAGATGCTAAGACTATTTAAAGGTTCCTGAGTAAATGAACTTTTAATTTACTCTCAAAAATGACCATTCACTTTGGTTCAAACTCAACGTTTTTCTCTGACCCAAAGCAAAGCATTTCAGTTCTGAACACTTCTTTTACAGCTCTTAAACTTGCATAAAATTCTAAAGAACAAAAAAACAGAAGCTTTTGTGAAACCTACTTTTCCTCTTTGATATGATTAATTCAGCCAAACAGCAACAAGTCTGTGATATATTTTAGACAATTTGCACTTTCTACCAGAACTTGCTCTGGCTATAAGATTGAGGTGTCACAGTAGAGGTGAATGCTCCAAAATTTTCATTTTGTCATAAATTACTACCTCATCCTATCCTTCTTCCTCCTTGCCCTCTGGCTAGGTCTTTCTGCTACGTCAACTCTGACCACCCTGGGGATGAACCTTTTCCTTGATCAGCGTTTGTAGGCCACTAGTCTAAAAGAAGCCCCAAAGCCTGCTGGTTTTGGGCACTGCCATGTCAGATACGTAGCTAGGGAATCATGGAGTCCTCAAAAGCCAAATTAACATGGCACTTAATTGCAGGACTAGGCTGGGAAACTTCATGAAAGAGTCTCAGGCACACGAAAAAAGGATCTAGGTAGAAATCCATGCACCCTGACTCTCTAGCCAGTTGCTAGAGAAGATTCAATCCCTAGCTCAGGGTTTTCACATGAATGCCTGAAGACAGGTTGGATGAGTTCAGGTGTAAGGGACAAATATTGGTGATGTGAGTGGAGCAAATAACATCTGAAAGCAGATATGCTCCTACACTCCCTCCATGCATGTAATGCAAAACTGAACTCCATGGAGATGTAACTGACCTGCATCACACACAAAGGACCTCCTACCCTGTAGAGTGAGCTGCACAGCAAGCCCTGTGACAGATAGGAGAAGTGCTGTGGTTCTGTGGGACATGGGGGACTTTTCGTGCTTTGCTCCTAATCCTCATTACCAATTCTCTCTGTGCACTGACAGTCTGCATGGGGTCAGAGGAACCACAGCCTTCTCCAAAGAAGCACGGAGCATAATCCTTCCCATTCTGCCTTAATGCCTGCAGTAAACTAAGCTCAGATTAACACACCTAGAAAGGAAGGCTTAGGGCGAGTTTGAGTAAGGAGGAAAGTGCAGATGCCATTACAAAAGCGAGGCAGGCAATTAAAGGTGGAGCATAACAAATCAGCAGCCCCAAGGCATTTACCAAGTCATTTGAGTGATATCACCCCAACTGCAGTCATATCCATGTGCAAAAACCAAGGGCACATTCAGAAGGAAGAGTCTTGGCCAGGGAGCCTGTACCCTAGAGCTGTGGGTTCTCTGATGCATCAGCTTTATTTATGCCTCTTTCTGTTAATGTTGACCACTATTTCCACACCTTACTGGGCTTGACTGTCCATTTGGTTATGTCCAGATCAACTGTGAAACCAGCTAATCTGGTGTAAAGTTGGTATACCTCAGCAGGGACTCTAGCTTCTAAGCATTTACTAGTAGGTGGAGGTTTTGTGTTTGTTGGTAACCCCAAATAATCAACTGCTATTATGCAAAGAGGATGGCCTGGCAATTATTCATATTCAAACATTAATTTCTATGAGTGAAGGAGCCAAAGTACCTGCTGTCACTGTAGCGGCCATCAGTTTTAGTCTGGCCTGCACTTGTTATCATCAATACAGATTGTAAAAGAGAAACTGTTGACTGCAAAAACAGGGTACTGGCTTCCCTGTCTGCAGCCTCATCCCTATGTATTTTTGGATGGTTTGCCTTTCCCCACTCTGCAATTCCAGCAAATGAAGTGAAAGTGATCTGGGCACTACTCACTCTAGGGTCACCTGAGCCACAGCATCCATTGAACTGTATCCATTCTCCATGAAGATCTCCGTGTATCGTCCCATTTTGATGGCTTCCAGCCACTCACCCACTGACCTGTAGGCACTGCTCCCAACGGGACTGTGTTCTACCAACAGATTTGATACTCTAAAGACAAGAAAAAACAGAGAGCAAACAGAATCAGTATCAAGATGGACCCAATGTCACTCACACTTTTAGATGGTAAAGATGACTCTTTTGTTGTGTCTTCAGTAACTAGGGCAGCCTAAATCTCTGTAGCAGGCTTGACATGCAATGTATTAAACATACCACTTCACCTATAACTTCACCCACTTTTGAGCTAGTTCCTGCTATTCCTGGTCCTCGCTGCACGCAGAAAGAGGAGGAGAGTGCAAGCACCCATCCCCATTACCTCTGGCCCAACGAGCAGCCTCCTCTTCTACCATTCTTACTTCAAAGTCTTTGGTTTCACTCCTCTCATTCCATTTTCCTCCTCCTCGATTAAAGCTGATAATTAACTTAAGACAGCTTCCCGTGTCTGGAAGCTGAAACCCAAATTACATTTCCCAGTAGCAGCCATCAATGGCAGGCTGCTGTTAACACTTCAGGAGCTGCTCCCACGGAGTCGGGGTGGGGATTTCGGGTGCCGGCAGCATCAGGCAAGCCCTGCAGAGAGCAGCAATGCTCCAACCACGCTCCAGCCCTGAGACCAGAGGTGGGCTCCTGCTCCCACACCCTTGCTCAAGACCTCACCGCTGCAGTTGCCACCTGCTCAGTGATGCCACGCACGGGAGCAGCAATGCAGGAAAATAGTAACGCTTCACTGCAGCAGAAACACCACCACAGTACCTGGCACGAGCGACCCGTGCTGCGTACCGGTCCACCACCCCACTAATGATGTGCAGAGAGCAAAGAGGGCTCGTCCAAGGTCAGCCAGGGAAGAAACTCGATTTGTTCCCTGCTTTGTAAACTAGGACATACAGCTAACATGAGTCTTGCATGAAGATTATTACCCACAGATAAAAAAAAACTGTTTTCTGGGTCAGCCTCTGACGGTGAGAATTACACTTAAAAGACTTTGAACTGGATGGAGAGCTGGGATATTATATTATTATAGCACCTCAGGAATCTTCATATATTTTATGAGCACATTAGTATTATTTGTTTATTTAATAGCAATGCTGAAAGGTCCAATAAAATGTGAATACTTGCAGTACCAAGAACATAATGACTTCCCATAACATTTTATACACATGAGGAATTCAAAACTCCCAAGTAATCATAATGAGAAGTCGATTTTCATCACTAATGTCAGGAGGTACCTACTGATATGCACACGCTGTAATGTAGAGAGTGACTTTCTCCCTTATTTGCATTAATGAGAATTTCCATAAAGAATACATTACATATATTAAAAAATCCTTTACAGCTGCTGTATGTTGAAATTATGATTCATTTGGAATTACTATGGTCTGGGCATGGCAATCTATGATTATAGAAACACAGTCCCAAAGCCTGGCTGCTCACGTGCTCCATCCACATCAAAAATACTCACAGCAGCTCTGAAAAGGAGAGGTTTGAAATTGCATGGACCTGTTCATGGAATAAAACAGCAGCAAGGTTCTTAGCAGCTCAAGGAAATGGTTTGCACATATTGTCCTCTTTTCTGGCCTAACAGTTTGGTACAAAATAGTGCATGAACCACTGCATAGGATGCCTGGAAAATTATTGTTCTGAACTGAAAATAAAAGAGAAACATCATACACGTTACGTTATCATAAACCTTTTCCTGCAGGTTTGCTGGGACTGATATTACATCTAATTGCTAATAAGAGGAATTTCTTCTTCAGATGGTAAATGATGCATGTAAAATAGCCTAAGGAATCAGATCGATCTTGTATTGAAAAATTCACAGAGATTTCATGTTTCTTCTCTTCCAGTGTGTGAGATGCCATGTGTGGGGACCTGCCAGCATGGGGATGTGAGGTCCAGCTGCAACAGGTGAAATGGGCCCTGTACTGCTGTGCAAGACTCAGAAGGTGTGGAGACAAGACGGGTCTAAGCTCACAACAGTACATCTGCTTTGGTCCACAGCACCAGTCTAACTTCATCTTATATCCCTCTCATTCCTGTCCAAGGAAAATGATTTTGTTTTTTAATCTCCTCTGAGAATAAGCTTTTCTGAAGGGCCTCTTCCAGTGTTAATCAGGGGAACTCCACTGCCATCAGTGAAGCAGCAATGATTTATATTCATCACTCCTGCATGACCTTGCAAGGGACTGAGTGATTAGCAACAGATGGCTCAGAAGTAATGCTTGTGTGCTTACAATGAAGAAAGAAAAAAACCTCTCCAAGACTCCAGAATCATGGAGACCCCAATGCTAAAACTTACTAAAAAAATATTAATCTCTTTTTCCACACATGCAGCTTTATTTCTTGACTGTATTTACCTTTCTTTTAGCCATGTAGCTATTCAGATTGATGTTTAATTGCATACTGGCTGCTCTGTTCACTTGATGTGGTTTTCGCAAATGGTTTGTGCACAGCTTTTTGGGAACCACAGAGATCCTCTCGCCGTTACCAAGACTGCCAGAACTGGTGGTGGCGGATAGCACGCCTGGGAGTAGTTGTGGGAGGATGCGCTTGGACATCCGTGAGCTTTGCACATCCTAAGAGCTTCCCCAAGAGATCTTACCAAGATAAAGTCAACAGGCAGATAATTTGAGCAGCATTTACTATCTCCTTCATGCACTCAAGTCTTGCCCTGTCTAACCTTGGGGTAGAGCACAGGTATCTTTATCATAGACCTATAAATAGAGCCCAAACTCCCATTTCTGAAAGACAGGCCACGGTAATTTTCTTTGTGGCAGCAGCATTGCATTTATAGAGTAACTGAATTGCTCCCCTGCCTGCCAACTTCAACAGAAAAAGTTGATTTGGGAAAACTCCCCTGGACATAATGAAGCTGGAGGAACATCCACCCACGGATGCACGCAGGCTAAATAATAAGTGGTAGTTCAACCCCAGGGACGGGTATTCAGACAAGGATCTCTCTCTGAGAAATGGCTCCGGCCCGAGTTTGTACCTGCTCGATGCATTAACCAATGTCTTCAAGCTGCTTGGGTTACGGATGAGCTTGTCCAACATGCTGACAATTTCGTCAAACTTGGGCCTGCTGTTGCGGTCTTTCTGCCAGCAGTCAAGCATTAGCTGGTAGAGAGCAGCAGGGCAGTCCATGGGACTTGGCAGGCGATAGCCTTCCTCCACAGCTTTAATCACCTACGGGAGACAAAACACGAGGCTGAGGGGTTGCTTTCCCTTCCTCTCACCTTCTTCCCAAATGCCATGTGACTTTAAACAGAGAACCTTTGGACCAGCATATGCTTGTATAAAATCCCACCGCCCCTCAACTCTGCACACAAGAGGGAAATCCAGTAAATCCCATTATCTTTCACATTTTCTATGGGATGGGTTGAATAACTTCATTTTTGGTCACTGCCAAAGGAATCTAGAAAAGCCAAGGCACTGCTGCAACCAGGGGGCCAGGCTGCCAGGTTGCACTTGTTCAAAGCTCAGCTGAGGTCTGTAGGTTATATACTAGGAAACTCCCAGCGCCTACCCTAAGTCCACGAAAAGCAGCCTACAGGGCTTTCTGGCATCTTCTTGGAGTGCAGTGATTTTGTTTATTCAGATGTTGGCTTCTTTTTAAATGAAAAGGCATGTGCTAGACCACAAATTTGTATTACAGTAATAAAAGTCTGACTGTATTTCAAAAGAGACTTTGAATGCTAATTGATGGATGGATTCAAGGCAGAGGCAGAACAACCATCTCATATATCATTCAATACTGTCTGGGTCTAGTCATTTCTTACTGTGGCCACACTTCTGCCAGGAATTTAAAATGTCAGCCCAAGAGTATGTAAATTAAAACCAGGGGAGGGTTGCTGCAGTGATTTCAAATACAAGCCTTCTATGGCTCTATATCTAAAACAAGTGGTATGCACATGTGCTGCCTGCCCTCTTGAAAGGCAGAAATGAATAAATAAGGGCAGAATGGAAGAAAGCAACTTGTTTTCCCCAGTTTGGGGCAGATTTACAGCAGGGCTCCAAGTCCAGCAGTTCCCATTTTGAATCATTACAATTTTCAGGAGAACGCAGCTTCAGTTTCAAGCCACAAGTGTCTGTGTCTAAGCCAAGAGAGTCCCAGCAGCCCATCTTCACACCCTCTGCTCCCAAGACTCCTTGTCCAAAAGGGGCTGGAAGCAGCTATTTGCTATTTGGAAAACCACAGCACTTCGACCAAGGACTGCCTCAGATGCCATTCATTCTAGGCATCAGCTCATGATTTGAAAACATCCTATGTTTAAAAAGAAGGCTCTGTGGTTAACATGGAAGTTGTTTTCTTGATCTTTAGTCCCTGTGTGAACAGTAGAGGAAGAGCTGCATCAGGCTGGCATTGCATTTCAGAAGGCTCCAAAATGCAGGACTGCATAGATCTCTGTCAAATTGTCCTCCACCACAGGGCTTTTAGCCAAGTGGAAGAGTCACAGGAATGAGCCAGGCTGGCTGAGCAGCAGTAGCAGTAACCTCAAACACCCTGAGGATGTACGTAGTAGAGAAGTTAGGCGAGGCTTTGTAATCTTCTCCAAGGGCAGCAAAGAAGTCTGAAGACCCAGCCCGCAAGACCTGCACTCTTTTTGCACCCATCTACAATTTCACCTACCAGTGGAGCAGTTGCACTGCTCTCCACCCAACCTGCACTTGCAAAACAATCTCGTCTATGACTGGACCGAAAACCATCCCCACCACACTACGCTATCTGCACTGCCTGTTCCTCACGTTACGCTTTTCAGCTGGTCCTCAATATCATATCTGCAGCTGCCCTATAAAAAAGCCTCAGTGTGGCACAGCCACGAGAACATTATTTGCTATGTCCACGTCTGTATTTATAACAATAAAGGATCATCCTCCCACTGTAGCAGAAAGAAAATAGTAGCAAGACAGGGAGCAGACCATCTGGCACCAGCTCAGAATATCTGAGCTAAACATCTGCAGTGGGGTTATGCATGTTTGATATTCCTGGCAGTAACGTCACAATCAATAGCGTTAACTCAATTTACAGGATGTCGTTTGTTCTGGTGATACAATGTAAATGATATCAAAACGCTGCGAGGAGCTAGGATGCTGGAATACACTCTTGCATCTGAAGGTGCCTTGGAGGTCTGGCAGTAGGAGGAGCAAAAGAACGAAACAACAAAGACCAAGTCATTTGTAGCCACCACAATACTTAAAAAAATAAGAAGATGGCAGGTTCGCTGTGCCATTCATTGGTGTGTGCTGCTTTTTAAGACTTGAAGAGATAAAATTTGGATCTATAAGGAGGCATTTTTGTCCTTGATCCTCTTCTGGACAAGCACAACTCATTTATGGATTGGGATGACTGGACTGGATGTTTGGGAGAGGACAATTTGGGATAGTCCATTCCAGTAAACCGAAGCAATGCTTTTAGCTCTGTGCTTCCACAAAACCACCAGCCTGAAGACTAAAAAGCAACTACAGCTCAGCAACCTGCGTAACACAAGCCACAAAATTCCTCTCAACAATTCCTGCATCGAAGCGTTATCTTGTGGTTGAGTCAAAGAATATTTTTAGAAGGCCATCCAGAAACCAGCACGACTTTAAAATGTGGTTTGTAGCCTTTGCAGTGACAATGCCGCCTGCCCTAGGGCGCTGCGCTTCCTTTAAAGCAATCCGGCTGTAACGTGATGAGAATCATTTTGCTCATCACCAACTGTGCTTGCAAATGATGTGCTTTAATTACAAACCATGCAACAAAAAAAAAAACCTCTCGTGCAACAGAGTCTGAAATTCAAAGGTCTAGAGCACAAGTCTTACGACTAGTGGCTGAGGGAACTGGGGGGTTGTTTAGCCTGGAGAAAAGCAGGCTCAGGGGAGACCTTATCACACTCTACAAGTATCTGAAAGGAGGCTGTAGCGAGATGGGGGTCAGTCTCTTCTCCCATGTAACAAGCAATAGAACAAGAGGAATTAGCTTCAATTTGCACCAGGGGAGGTTTAGATTAGATATTAGGAAAAATTTTTTCAACAAAAGTTGTAAAGCCCTGGAACAGGCTGCCCAGGGAAGAGGTTGAGTCACTATCCCTGGAGGTATTTAAAAGACATGTAGATGTGGCGCTGAGGGACATGGTTTAGTGCTGACCTGGCAGCGCTGGGTTAATGGCTGGGCTTGATGATCTTAATGGTGTCTTCCAACAAAAACAATTCTATGATTCTAAGAAACTCATGTGAGCAGAGCCCTCTGGTTCTCCACGCAAAATCCAATGCTGTAGCTAACACTGCTGATTCTTCTGCCAACACAAGCAGGGGAGGAAAGAAGAGGAAGCCTTCAGAAGATGAAGGAAAAAGGCATAAATCATAGTAGATACATGCCACAGCACTGAATTAATTTTCACAGGCCACCACCATCCAGGCACTTGCCAGCTGCACCCAGGCAGAGAAGTAACCTAAGTAAAGCCTGAGCAAGGAACTGATGCTAATAAACCATTCGCTAGTCCTCTGCTTTCTGCTGCTAAAGAAACAAGTCCCCCATCCACTCCTTCTCAGGAAAGTGTGAAATTCACCATGCCCCACAGTGCACGGAGGCTTTGGGGCTTTTTGGAACAGTTCTGCAAAGCGTGGATGTTCATACCGTTACGACCCAGACAAGGGACTTCCCTGGCCATGGAGCGTTATTTCACTGGCACCAGCCTGAATGTTAGCCTAGCATTTACTGAAAAACATCTGTGCTATGCCACTGCATCAGCATTAAAGATAGTTACAGTGCTCAGTGTGACTGGAAAAGCTTGGCTCTCAATTGCTGCATTCTCTGCAAGGCTACGGAAGAAAGTCTCTGTATTTGATTGAGATAAATCCCTGAGCAGATACATGCTGCTTTACCCAGCTCCCTGCAACGTGACAGCCTCAGCAATGCAGAAGCAGTGGAGCATTCAACCAAACAACGCGCTCGTCTCCCTGGCAAGAAGCATGGTGTGATGGCCTCAAAGGTAGCGCTCCTTTCCACGCCTGGACTCGAAGTGAGGTGAGGCAGCAGCTTGGTGTGACAGGTAGTAACATCCACTGGTGGCAAGGGCCCGCAGACAAAGCACAGCAGAAACAGAATGCTCAGAGAAATGGCAGAAAGTCATGGGGACAGGGACACTGCTCAAAGAAGAAAAAGGACTCAAACTTCAGGTGTTGTGATCAGAGGAAATCCATGGCGGAGCAAGGACCTGCTTGTTTTGCCCAGCAGGCAGCAGCACCTCTGCAGGCAGCAGGAACTGGGAGGGAAGGGGGATGACTGCCACACGCAAAGCCGCTTTGGGAGCCCCAAGTGTCTCATGGTCACCCCAACATCGTTAACTAGCTGGCAGACTTGGATACCTCCACATGTCATGGTTCTCAGTGAAGAGGAAGGAGTGGCCTAGAAAATCTGGCACCCAGGCTTAAGGTTTTTCACCTCAGACAATGATGGATGTTTATGGTAAGCTCAGGCTAGGAGGTAGCCCTGCAGTAGGATCAAGCAGTCCTGATACAGGCTGGGATCAGAGCTGCGATCAGGAGTGAGACAGTTTGGAGATGTTTCAGAGGGTGGCCTTGGGGTCAGAGGCTCAAGGGGACACTTGGGCCCAGAAACAAGGGGACACAACTTAAAGGGTACTGTACAAAAGAACCATAAGAACTTGTGTTAGCACAGCCTTACAAGATGTTCACACCAGGAGCACAAGTATGCTCTTGAGATCAGCAACACAAGGGCAACCAACGTGCAGCTCTCTGGACTGCTGTCACTAGATCAAATCACCAGGCTTTTGTGCAGGGAAAACAAAGCTCTTACGATGACTCTCTAGAGTTTCTGCTTTATGTGGCAGCAGGGGTTTGAACACACAGTTGAAATGCTGCCAGTTTATCAGCATCTATCCCCTGGCAGACCTTTGTCATTAAGCAGCAGAGGAACAGGCTCCAGCTCTAACAGCATTAGTGAAGCTCCAGTGGTCTGCTGGGGGATGCAGGCTTGCCTCTGTGCAGACACATTTTCCTCTGCACACAGCCTGTTCTGGGTTGCTGCTGCAGCAAAAAAAACCCCAGAGCACCAAACAGAGGATCATCACCCTCTGGCATGGGGGATCCAAGCCATTTCTACAACGGCTCTCCTCCCCTTGTCCCCATTCTGCCTCTCTGCCTGCAGAATGAATGCTGAGCCCTCTAAGTCCCACCGCGCGGCAGCTCTCGCACATGCTTACGTCTTGGTTTGTCATCTCCCAGTAAGGCCTCTCGCCGTAGGACATCACCTCCCACATCACGATGCCGTAGCTCCAGACGTCGCTGGCCGACGTGAACTTGCGGAAGGCGATCGCTTCAGGCGCTGTCCATCGGATGGGGATCTTCCCTCCCTAGAGGGAAAAGATGATGGGGGGGAAAAAAAAACAAACCCAAAACCAGATTGCAGAGGAGGGCAGAGAACATGCAAAAGAGGACGAAACAGCATTTCTTAGAGCACCGAGGGATGTTATTTTCTCTCTGGAAAGAGACATCGAATTTTAAAGTAAATCTGTTTGACAGCATGGGGCCCCTTTCCACATTATCTCAGCCCATAAGCATTTGTAGGCTGCCTACTAATTGGCTGTCCTGAAGGTTTGTTGTTTGAATGCTGTTTGAATGCTGGGACATGTATAGGATCAACATCTCAATTATGTTGCACGGGTTGGTAGGGGAATACAGTTCCTCCGTTTCTGAGAGCGAGCAGGGGAGGAACAGACAGCTCTGAAACCGTGGAAGACTTTGATCTAATGAGGGTTTCATGCAAATTGCTGCGGAAGTAATGCCCTTTTTTTCTTTCTTTTCTTTCTTTCTCTTTTTTTAATGTGGTCCCGATCCTGCAGAGAGAACTGCATAGCAAGCACTGAAATTTGTGTGTGCGAAGATCATCCTGCTTGGCCTCTGCTGTGGGACTGAAAATGATGCCACAGCTGTCAAATGTGCTTTGCTGTTTCCTTTTCCCCTTTCTACCATTTTAGAAATCAAACTTCAGACCAGTTCTGAGAAAGATGAGGGGAGGGAAAGGGGAGTTTGGATTAAAGAATCTTTTCTCACTGGGTTTAAAGAGTTGTCTCCCTTGATTTATATCAAAATAAATTTTACTGTGAAGTCCCTTCCTCTCACTGTTGAGCTAAATATTGGAAGGTCTCCCTGAATGCCCCCTAGTAGTGTTTGTTATTGGAAAATGGCAGAATTTGGAACATGTTTTCAAAGGAAATTTTAAAAAGTCCCTTCTCCTAGTAATTATTTATTCACAGGCTTATCAGTGCATGCCTTAAGTGAGGGGCCAGATTCTCAGCAGTGCCAATTAGCACATGGCAGCACGTTGCAGCCACAGCAGGGCTGGCTGAGAGCTCTCCAGCCTGCAGGGAGGCTCTGGTCCAGCCGTGCACCGAGCCCCGTCATGGGGCCGTGGCTGCCAAGAGCTGAAAGGCCTTTCCCAGGTCTCCACAGGAACTGGGAACGTGACCCAGAGAGCTCCCACCACTTGTGAAACAATACCCTTGGAAAAACACGCTAATAGGAAGCGTCCACGCATGCCAATCACTGCCATGAATATTGGAGGCTCTCTCCAAGCTGGTGCTGCTGAGGATGGATCCTGCCCACCCTCTCTCTGCAGCACTGGGGCCACACAGCCTGGCACAGGGTTGATGCCCTGAAAGGATGAAAAGGGGCAGAGTGCTCATGCTAGAGCAGCTCTTTCTCAGACCTGGGGAAACCACCCTCAACGGGGTAATGTTGCGGGCAATGTGCATCAACTTCAATGGGCATTATGAGCTCACCAATGGTTTGAAATGGTCGGATTGTCCAGAAGACCATGGCTTACATCTCTGCATGGGTGCCTAAGCAAAGAACTTGCTCCTTTCTCTTTCCTCCTTTTGGTATAGGACAGAACAGAGCTGGGAGCATGGCACCTTTGCAAAGTTTGCTATTTGGCTCGGGTGTCTGACGTGAACTTTAAAGTTATTAGTTAAGTTCTGCCTTATTTGGCCATCCCCAGTATAAAGTTACAGGCATTTTCCAAATCAATCTGATAGCGATGAACTGATAACAACTCCCCAAACCCTCGTGCACAGTTTAGAGGCTCTGGATTTGCTGAAACCTCTTTGCTAGAGAGCCTGAACACCAAAACGTGGCACGGCATACATTTTTCATGAGCTCAATCAGTTCAGCATCCTCATAACTCACCCTGGTTGTGTAGGCAGCTTCGGGGTCATCTTCTAGGACTCTGGAGAGGCCGAAGTCTGACACCTTGCAGACTAAATTGCTGTTTATGAGGATATTCCTGGCGGCCAGGTCCCTGTGTACGTAGCCCATGTCAGACAGGTACTTCATTCCCGATGCGATGCCTCGCAGCATCCCGACCAGCTGAATGACCGTGAACTGCCCATCGTTCTTCTGCAAAAGGAAGGAGACGTTTGATCAGAGGAGAGTCTCTGCACCCTCAGCATTGCGTGGGCATGAATAAAAACGCAAAGGCAAGTCTCTGGGGAAGGAAAGCAGGGAAATTAATAATTCATTACCCTCACGCTCTGACCACGAAGCTTTTCAAAGTTTCACTGTTTGGATTAGGATCTCTAGAGACAAAGCTAAGGAAGTGTAGTTCTTTTAACTGGAGATCAAGAAGCGAGCTGTTTTCCACCGGTGACTGATAAAGAGACTGCAACGGGGAGCGAACACATAGTTATGTGTATAAAGGCACTGGGATGGGCTGTCTCTGACTCAGCCAACCGAATGGCACGAAGCTGCATGGAAACCCTACCTGCAGAGGTCCACTTGTGAATATTTGGAGGTAGTGGCTCTTCCACCCTGTTGCCAGGCTACATTTCTAATCACTTCCCCTACCAACCCTGCTCTAGTTCTAACGTTTAACAGAAAAACTCTAACTCTGGAGTTTGCCATGATACAGTGCAAATGTGCTCTTGAAAACATCAAATTTTGCAGGGTAAGCTAATAATTTCTGTGTAGCAGATTGCTTTCTAAAATAAACGTAATATCCTCCAATTTATTCTTATCTGTTTGTATAAATGCATGCACCAGGTCCTTCATAATGCTGTATAAATATAGATCAAACAGACAACTGAGCTACTTCTGCCTCCAGACAGCATCAACAGCTGGACCAGCATCCAGCAAACGTTTTCACTGATATTAACCATCTGCGAAGAACCCAATCTTTAACTAAGGTTCCCCTGAAAAAAGGATTGAAGTATTACCTTTAAAAATGTATCCAGAGACCCGTTCTCCATATATTCAGTCACTATCATTACTGGTTTGCCTGAAAAGGGAAGTGCATGAGTTTGTTAGCAATTTATTTAAAAAACACAAATAAAGCTTTTTCACAGCTCACCTGAATATGAATATACAGCCACGTATCAGTAAATCTACACCTAATCACTGCTGTCCCAGCAGGATGACAATAGGTTTTTTTTGCCAAAATATACGTAGAAATAGGGCAACCAAGGAGGAGAGGGTGAAAAAGTAATTCCTTACTATGGGTGGGGTGCCAAGCTCCAGAGTGTTTAGATGACATTTGAGGAAGAGGTTACAAGCTGAACCCAGGTAACCTATGCACAACCTTCTCCTCATCTCCGTGGACAAGCTGAAAGCTTGCAGAGGCCAAACTGTACACAGCAACCTCTCTGGACTCCTCCCTAGAGCTTCAACCCTCTGAAGTAACAACGGGAGACCAACAGGACTGCGAGTGTGATCTGAAGTACCAATCTGAGCTTGGCAGCCACTAAAACCAATATCAGGAAAGGATGGGATTACATCCCTTGTAATTCAAGTAATCTCATGTGACTACCTTTGTAAACACATATGGAAGTAAGAAAAGGAATATTTATGCTGCAGAACAAAAACCAGTTAAGTATGGAATAAGTGTGAGCAGAAATCAAAATAAAAGTTCTTAACCAAAGACCTGGTCTCCTATTGTTGACAGGAATAATAATGTTTTTCCAAATCCATTTGATTAATTTTCATGCCCGAGTCATTTTAATGGTAATTATATATATTTTTTTCTCAGGTTTTATATCTAATTTCTCGCTAGCTTGCCACAATGACATACCAATAATTAATGTGTTGTGCTCCAGCCCTTGTAAATTCAATGAAATCTTACAAGAACATGTAAATTATTTTTTATTTAAATCAATTTCCATTAGCTAGCATGAAGCACAGACAAAAGAGGAGCTGTCAATTATTTGTAAAGTGCATTATAAATGTCTTTCATAGAAATGATCAACAGGAGCTGCCACATGTCGTAACATGCGCATGAAGGTAAATGCTCCTAAAAATCAGTCCATGTTTTACTATTTAGATTGATCTTATTCTTCCCACTTTCCTGTTATCTCAACTATTTACCTAATTTACTGCTTAATTATCTACATAATAAAGGTAATTGTGGACTTATCAATCAAAACACTCCTTGTCCTGCAGGTAGTACCTCAGCAGTGAGAGGGACCAAGCCTGCTTTAGTTCTCTGGTTAATATCACAGCTACTGCCTGAGTGCAAAGCTTGCCCAAGGTATTACTTCTGATAGGAGAAATGCACCTCAGAGGCATGAGAAACATCGTTGATTCCCAAACAAAGTAATGGGACCCATCTTTAAGGATGACAGCTGTTTCTCTACACACAACATGGGCTGCATGCAGGAGGGAGCAGAGATCTTGGGTGACGTTGCTACAGGTTGGCAAATTTGTCAGTGGCTACACAAGGAAGGAAAACCCCAGGTATATCTCAATTTTGTTTAAATGTTTCATTTTCAGACACTAAATCCCTGACTGTAGCATGGTGTCCCTTATCTCTGGTGCTTCCAGGCAGCGTCGCAGCGAGACTGGTGTCTCATTACGCCACCACCCTGGAGGACCTCCTTCAGACTTTGGTTGCCATCTGAGAAAAGAAAATAAGATTTCTGGCACTTAAGTTTCATTATCTAACTCCTGCAGGTTGACAGTAATCATGAAATAATTAGCCTTATATCCAAGGACGTGGAAATAAAGACACAAATAGACAGACTTTCAACAAAGTAAATTAAAAATAAACATCAGCCCTTCTAAAGCACAGTGCTAATTCTCTGTGTTAGTGGGGCTTCCTCCTGCTGGCATTATGATGCCATAAAATGTGAGTAGATGTCATTCACACCAACGTGCTAATGTGACGTGCACACCATCAGCACAACTGAACGGGACCTGAATGAAAACAAGGCTGTCATTATCTTTGTAAAGCAGAAATAGCCAAGGGCTTGTCTGCGCGGGGACAATGAAGATGATTAATCCAAATTAACTAAGGTGTGCATTTGAACTAGATTAGTTAAATGGTATTAAGCCCCTGCGTGGATATTCTCATTCAGAATTAAAAATGGCCTAATTGAATTTAGCTTAATATACTTCCAAAGTAAAGTGTGATGCGGCAAAGACATTTTACCCTAAAGATCTGTACCTATGATGGGCCAACAACTAAAACACCAAAAGGAAAAAGAACTTAATACTCTGAGGCAGTAACATAGTTGGGATTCATAAAGGTTGTTTTGATCCATTTACAAGGAAAGAAAAAAGCTGGAAAGATACTCCAGATGACTGATGGAAAGTATTTTGAGTGCAGTAACCAAGCATTTACTGAGTTAATGAGACACGCAGGGTGCTTGTACCCCCCCTGTACCCAACCTCTAGTCACTCCAAGTCCAATTGAGAAGCAAAGCTCCCAGCATTTCCACAGCCTTTGGAGCAGACATCCACTTTCTATAAAAGGCAGCTTGCTAGAGAGGCACATCCTCTCTAAAAGTGGGATTTCCACCCATACCCTGAGGCCCTGGCAGCCAGAAAGACTCAAGGGAGTATCAGCAGCAGCTTTTATGGATGTATAATCGTCACTCACTTCCTGCCCAATAACCCACATCTCTGTAGGGCTGGAAATGGAAGCTTTTATGTATTAAGGGCTACACAAGGTGACCCTGACAGATTTTGATATTTACACAATTTTGGGAGAAACCTATCTTGATTTTTTTTTTTTCCTTTCCCTAAAAGTGGTTGGAAATGCAATTTTAAGGAAAAATGCAAGAAAAGGCTGTTGATTGCAAATGGTGTTGATTTTGATTAGTTTGTAAGAATGTGAACAGGACAGACAGCTAGTGTCTCTGTACCTTCTCTACTGCAGCTCTGAAAAATAACTTTGGAGATGCGGCCTCTTACAAATGACTAATGGTACTAACAGCAGTGACATGACCCCAAACACCACTATTTGAAGAGTAGTAACCTCTGACGTGACTGATCATATGAGGCTGGTACTTCTTCAGCTAGCAAAAACTTCCTGAAACACTTTAAAATGTATCTTAAAATAAAGGAATAGTCGTTTTCCACAAAAGAAAAAAAAAAAAAAAATTTCCTTGATGCAAATAATGCAGATCCTCCAAGGTTTCAAAATGGAAGAGTAACAACAGCTTTGCACCTTTCCCACAGCCTGAGCACAGCATTAACAGCTGGAGAGGCTTGTGCTGAGCACATTTGTATATGCTGTCCCTTGCTCTGCCCTTATCTTTAGTGCATACAGTGATTTGCAGAAAAACTGGTCTGGGAAAGTTATGGAAGATTGTTCTGCAAACTGAGGAGTCAAACCTCAGTAACTCTTGTGGTGGGATTTTTTGCCAGTCCTTTCACATTTATCCCAAGCCCTCAAGCCATAAGCTACATGCCAGCACCAGGGGCAAGTATTACCATGGTCATCACTAGCAGATTCCAGAGGAAGCCTGCCTTAATCATGGTTTTACATGGCCCTGTCATCTTCAGCTACACTCCCATTCTTCTTCCCTGCTTCTGGAATGCAAAACTTCAGCTAACTTCTGTCCTTGCTCACATCCTGTGTGAGGGACCACATGGCTCAGCACCACTCTCCTGTGGGCTTTGATTCAGTGGTTTCTCAAAATATGATTTCTCAAAATATGATGGCTAGAAATCACTGGGTTTTTTTTTGTTTGTTTGTTTGTTTTTGTTTTGTTTTGGTTTTGGTTTTGGTTTGTTTTGTTTTGTTTTTTTTTTTCTTTCTTGTTTTTTTCAGACTTGGTAGCAAAATCCTCCTGTTTTCCTGCCAGGAAAATTGCTTCCCACTTCTTGGCACATCTTTGCTCACCCTGGGCTCACAGAGTTTCAAAATTAAACAAATAAGGGCAGGAATAAGAAGGGAGCCTGCTTGAAAAGCTTAGTGGGTGGCTTGGCATCTCCGTGCTCAAAATGCTTTTGCATTCTGCAGGCAGTAGGTGCTGCTGAACTACGTGCAGGGCAGAAGTCCAGCAGCACACTCCACTGGCATTCGGACTTACTCTGCCTCCATCACCTACATGCTGTTTGAGGCTGGCCAGACATATCACTTCCTATTTCTGTCTCATTTAATTCTGGGCCTTTAAAGAGGGGCTTTCTCTTAGCCCATGCGTATTGTGCCTAGGTGAGGCAAGGTTTGCAGAGAGACTTAACATTTTTTATCATTTTAGCCATTATCTGTCTACTTTAGCTGGAAAAATGATGAAATCCTTGAGGCACAAATGCCCTTCACAATGTTGGGGAACCTGTTCCTGGCTGGACCTACAAGGTGTGACATTTTGGGCAAGAGGAGTTAGCTGCTTTTTGAGAAATTATGAAAGGCACAGTGAAGACAAGAGTCACTCAAGTCCTCCTCCCCTAACCACATCTCTCACCAGCCAGAGTCCAAGGACCGCAGTCCACAGTAACTTGTACCTACTTTTTGTGACGACACCTTCCAGGTGGATGATGTTGGGGTGGTCGAACTGCCCCATGATGCTTGCTTCTCCCAAGAAATCTCGCCGCTGTTTCTCTGTGTAGCCCACCTTCAGTGTTTTGATAGCCACTGGAAACTCACGCTTTCCCTGCAGCTTCAGCCGCCCACTGCAGACCTCCCCAAATTCACCTTCAGAAAAAAATCAGAAAGAACAGGATCACAGCATGTCCAAGGAACACGTGGCACACATCCATCTACATCAACAGCCCAGCCCCTACAGATCACTGGTCACAAGCACACAGCGCTGTCCTATGTTCATGGATGTGGTAAGCTGAACATCACAATGATCACCATCTCAAATAGCCAGCGTACCACAAGCCAAGTAATTCATAAGAACAAGAAAACTAGGAAGAAAAAAGTAATTTTCCTATATTTAAGGACCTATGTCCCTATATTCTATTGGGCTTTTTCCTTGTGTTTTTGTCTACTAGATGAAAGAGTCCTGTCACATCCTTTATCATCACCCTGTGTAGATAGCTATAAAACACAAGCTACTTGGTTCTTAACCTTCCTTTGGTAAGTTACATAGATGGAATGCTGTTAGCCTTTCACAGCAACATATATTTTTATAGACTATAAAACCTTTCCGATTTTATGAGCACCTTTTTAAAAAAGTAACCCAAATGGATTTTCTTTTTTAGTTTTTTTTCTGGTGAACAGTAAATTACCTCCAAAACCACAATTTCAGAGGACAGAAAATATTCCTAAGGTTGGAGGTGAGGCCAAACAAACAGCTTAATTAGAAATAAAATGGGAGTTTCTTCTTTTAACCTAGGAAGTTAAAAGCTTTGGACTTTGGTTTGTGCTTTTTTTTTTTCTCTCCCAGACGACTTCTTAATTCTTGATTTTTGCTTTAAGACATGAGTGGGGGAGAAGAAAAAGCTTAATTTTCAGGTTCTTTTCACCATTTTAAGTGAATCATTTCCCTTCGCATCCATTGAAATAACTCAGCTTGGTCCAAACACGACCATTTTCTGCCATTTTCAGTTCAGTCTCTGAATATCAAATCTCCAGACAATGACAAGTTTGTCCCAAACTTCAGATGGAACACGCTCCCCAGCACTCTCAGGGTACCTAACAGCACAAATATTTCATGGCCCTTCCCAGATCCCCTGTGTTAAGAAAGCCAACCCTCCATACTGCTAAGGGTCATGAAGCATATTTCCATACCCGCTCCGATAACTCTTTCAATGGTTATGCACGAAGCTTCAATTTCCTTAGCAAACTCGTGGACAGCTTGATTAGGGTCCTCGTAGGTATGGGGGTCTATGTAGGTCCTTACTCCAGGCAGCTTAACTGCAGACACAAATCAAGAGCGTTAATGGCACTGGGATGACAGAACACCCCTCTACAACTACCTAGAAGGAGGTTGTAGCAAGGTGGGAGGTGGTCTCTTCTCCCAAGTAGCAACTGACAGGATGACAGGAAATGGCCTCAAGTTGTGCCAGGGGAGGTTTAAGTTGGATAATAGGAAAAATATTATTCACTGAAAGCGCTGTCAAGCATTGGAAGAGGCTGCCCAGGGAGGTGGTGAAGTCACCACCCTGGAAGTATTTATAACATGTAGATATGGTGCTTAGAGACATGGTTTAGCAGGGAACTTGGTAAAGTTAGGTTAATGGTTGGACTCCATGATCTTAAAGGTCTCTTCCAACTGAAATGGTTCTATGATTCCAAGATGGGAAATGCATGCTCCTCTCCCTTGCACTCTGCTTTGCTGGAAAATTGCAGCAGGAAAACCTATTTCTTTGGGAAAAATGAATAGTATTCTTGGAAAATGACATTTCGTTGATATGTGACGTGCAACTTCCTCATAATTAGCAAAGTGTATGGTAGTGCTCAGCTGGAATGACACGCAGCTAAAAATCCTCCTCAGTCTCGTGTTAACAGGCTGGTCGGGGTTTGGTGCAAAAGGATCCCTTCCTGGATCTGAGAGGGTTCACCAGGAGCAAAAGTAAAAAATGCAAAATGTTAAGAGAACAACTTGCAAAGCAAGTTGGATGGGTGGTGGCTGATGGAGAACTGAAATAATTTATGCCTTACCAGTCACATATTAGCTAATCAATTGGCCACAGTATTTCAGATGGAGTTACTGAGATTTAAATGAACTGAATATTTGCAGTACAAAGCCTGTGGGTTGTACCAATATAAATATAATCAATAGCAGGCTTTTTCTTCAGGACTTGAGAGGGGGAAAAACTATTTTCATTATCCATATTATAAGTTTGTTTTGACAATGATTAAGGCTACTCACACAAAGACCTTCTCATCAGTCTAATAAGACAGGTACATTACACTGTGGCTCTTAATTGATTTGCTTCCTGCTGCCTTCATTACATTGCACTAATCGAAATTTGACTTTCACTGAAGATGCGTTTGCCTTTTCCACCCCAAAAGGCACCTCGCTGTTACCCATCCCCAGACCCCACAGCCCTTGATGAAGGAGGCATTTCAAACACTGGCTTTGGATGTACAGAAGGACTGACAGTAACTGTGAGAATGTACTCTCTAGTGTCACTGCAGAGTTTTTTTTGTATATAAGGGCATCAACACAGCATTTCTGAAAGCTTCTCAGGAGCAAGAAGTAGGTGTTATTCCTCATGCCTCTGCAGATGCATCCATAGCAAAGAGTAGCTGTGGGCTTGGTCCTCAAGGCTGGCTGGGATGGAGCAAGGGTTTCAAACAGGTTTTATTGACTGATGGGTCCAGACCCCAGAAATGTAGAGTTGTTATGCACTGACCAGACAAAATTAATAGCACATTGGGTCACGCAGCAAAGACGGAGGAATAGAACAAAATGGCTTGCTAGAGATCTGCTGCAAACACAGAGGTGCGAATAGGTGGGCACATATGGGGACTGCTCAAACATTCATTTGCCCATGGGGCTTAGAGCAGGGGCAAGTGGTGACTTACTGAGTAACAGGACAAACAATCTTTTGTGAATTACCAGCAAACCCAGATTTAGACACTAAGAAAACCCCTTGCAGTTGTATTTCTCATTACTACAGCAAGGCAAAAGCCGAAAATATACAAATATACATGTTTGATCTTTACTCACTGTGGCCGTTATGAAAATGCATCTTTTCTTCTTCTGGATCTTGTTTAGCTTTGCTATAGCCACATCGCCTGGGAAAAAAAAAAAAACAAAAAAAACAAGAAGAGAAGAGTTGTTTTGTCTCTGGTATGGCAGAACCCTGCTCTTTACCTCAAATCACAAAAAGCACAAAAACCCAGAGCAGCAACTAATCCAGCCTCTCTAGCGGCTGCATTGCTGCTGTCCCAGTTTTAGTTCATCAAACTACTTGCAATCTTCCTAACGGGATTCAGAGCCCAAGGCCCACTGCTTTTCAATTGGACTTGGGTTTCCAAATCCCACAGATGCTTCTGAACAACTCCACTCTACCATACGTCTAGTTCAGCCATTATTAAGAAGAAAAAAAAGCAAGAACAGAAAGGACGATGAAAGGGGAATGGGATGAAACATTAGAATTGCAGAAGCAAGATCTCCTGGACTGCAGAGCTTTTGAAGGCATCATGTTGTATGTATTGCATGCTCCCCTTCATCCACTGGGCATTTGCGCAGAACTTTAAACTTTCATACTTTAGAAGACAGCCTTCTGTAAATATGAACACATTACATACACGCAAAATAATGCTTAAACACCCAAAATCTGTTGTCTCAGTGCTTTCAAGGTTCCCCTGTGCATTCCTGGCTCTGATAAGGTTCCTTGCATGTGTCCTGTCCTTATGCAGGGGAGCTACCATCCATGCAATCCCCTCTGTCCAGCAGCCACCAAGATGGCAGAAGGCATGCAGTCACTGCCTGACCTATCTTACTCCCATGTTAGCACCAGGCAGTGCAAGGATGCTGCTGAATCCTACCATGGAATTACAACCACAGCCATACGGGAACTGCATCTCCCTCAGGGCATCCTCCCATTAATCTTTGGCTGCTCTTCCCTGTCTCGTCCCCCATTCTTCTTGCTGATTCTCTAGGCGACGTTAGTGCATTAGGATTAACTGGCTGCTTTGGTGGCATTTCTGAGACCTGTTTCACTTTGACAGCCAGATAGGAGGCCACAAGGTAACTGCATAGGCAAGGAGATCTACTATATACACACACATGTACATATATATATATATTTAAAAATGCAGGATGAGGTACATATGATGCACACATATATGCCAGTCCTTCCAAGGTCTTGATATAACTAGATACAGGAACTAGATCATCCTTAAAGCAAACTGCATGGACATGAGACAGAGGGACACTGCTTGGTAGAGTGAAGAAAATGCAACAGTCTGCCAGCCAGCCAGTGTGCAGTGGGATCACTAGCTGGCACACCTCAAAGAAAGCCTCAGGTTACCAGAAGTCGGTTAAAGCTGAGAAATTTGGGAGTCTTCTGTTCCACTGCCCATGATTTTTGAGACAGAGGGACGTGAGCACTCCAGCATCACTCGCAGCAAGGAGAAACACATGATTTGCAGAAACAAAACTGCCATTAGGAGAAGGCAGTAATAGACATCTGCATGAAATATGCCCTCAGCGTGAAGTCCTATTACAGGGAACTGCTGTCTGCCTGGATGCAAAGGGCCAAGCAGCCTTTCGGCTATAGGATTTTGGCACTGGATTTGTGAAACGATCACAATTACAAACAAAAACCCCAATGTGACAGGATGCACACACCACCACCGAGCTGGCCCCAGCAGAACCAGGTGGGGAACCAGACACCGGTGGGTTGAGGAGGGAAAAAGCAACATGAGCTCCCAGGGCTACTGCAGGGAAGGGGAGCAGGCACGCAAGCTTACCCTGGGGAGAAGGGGAGACCCGTGCCAAGGGGAGAGTAGGATAAAACAGACTGCAAAGGTTGTGCAAGCACAGGAGAAGGGATTGAAACAAGGTTCAGAAGACGAGGGCAGGGGTTGACAGGCAGTCCAGGGACACAGGCAGGGAGATAACCGGGTCACACTTGATAAACAGCCAGGCTATCCATGCAGGGCACGATTTCAGCAGCAGTGACCATGCTGAGATCATCATGCTCTGAATGCAAAATCCACGAGAGAGGCAAGGAGGTGCCTGGGGGCAGGTGCCGGTGCTCCTTGCCGTGCTCCCGTGGTAGCGGTCCCACTTCCTGGGATGGGTCCTGCCTACTTCACTCAAAAACTAAGCACTGGCAATATGGAGGCCCTGGGAGTGGGGGTCATTTCAAAGCATGCTTGGGTGGTCATAGTCCCCAGGTGAAAATGGATTTTTCTCTTTCTTCACCATCCTGCCTCCCCCCTTTAAGGATATAAACTAGAGATATAAGTATATGGAGAGATACACGTATCAATTCCTACTCCTGCCAACTCCATTTTTTTTCTGGTGCAAGCTGCTAAAAGTTAGAGCAAGTTCCCACAGAAGTGGTTTTCTGGATTGAGGTATATAACTCAAAACATACAAATGTTTCAATTCATCCCTCTACTAAATGCACATATACAAGATTTCTTCTGTTCACCTTATAGACCAAACGCCCTCACCTCTTCCTCAGTTTTGGAGCACTTCACAAGCTTTTCTAACATCATCATTTTACTACCAGCATCTCCTGATTCTTCAGCCATGAAGAGGGAGGAGAGAGAAATAGGGAACATGCCACCACTTGCGTCCAGTAATGCAAGAACAACGGTCCATGTTTTACTGCCCAGGGGCACACTCAAAAGGGCCAGTACAAACCAGTAGGCTCCAGATGACCTCCTCCCTCAAGCTGGGTAACTCATACAGCAGCACATCACATTAGCATAGGAAATCAAGGTCTGGGACCCCCACAGCATTGTTAAACAAGCCTCAACAAGACACGCCCAAGTGAAATGGCAGGTAGTGGACTGTGACTGTCAAGCAACAGTTGGGTGTCACTAACAAAGCCTGCTGCAAAACCTGCCTGCTGCAATCACTTGTGCCCTTCACACGCTCACTTTCTTGGGCTACCTAGAGGAACAAGCCATGTACACACTGATTGCGGCTAAACTGAACTTCTTCTTTTGACCTACAGATGCTTTAAATAACACACACAAGCAGGTTTTTTTCTCCTTTCTTCCTCAACTAAATCCCATAAAAATCTGCTATTTCAGGTTAACATTTCTGATTCACTATGTGAATCTAACTAGTGGATAATAGTATGAAAATATTGTGGCTTTGCAATATATTTTGGGTGAAGAAAACCCTCCCATTTGTTTGTGAAATAATCCATTTCTGCATGTGCATTTGTTCTTAATATTTATTGGCAAAGCTGCAAGTCAAAAGCCTCCTGATGGATAATTCATTCTCTGGTTTATTGTCATTGTACAAAACATAGATTTCCTATATACTTTTCTATATCACATACAGCAGCAGCATAAAGACCCTGATGCTTGCTTCATCTCCCACTGAGCTGGAGATACTTGGCCAAAGAGTTAATGTGATTCAGCACTACACCTGAATCTCAACTCATTTACTCCTATTGTGGATTTGTCCCAGTTTCTGTATCTAGAAAGCAGATGTCTTCCTTGCATAGCTCTGTGTTTTTCAATAGAAGTATCAGACAAAAAAAAAAAAAGCAAGACTTTAAATATTCTTAAGGCATCATGTCTTATTTAAAAACTACTCGCAGATTGGCAGGCAGCTCATAAAATATTTATAGGGCAGATTATAAAAGTGAAGTTGTAAAATGATCCCTATATAGGTTTATGAAATATAAAACGGACAGGTAGAAAGATGAAGAATCCAGCTGGGAAACCAACACCCACTGCCCTGCATGGCAGGAACCAATTCACAGAGAAAAATCCTTCAAGAAACAAGGCAGAAAGATACTTGTTCTCCCTGGTGCTTCTGACCCTGTGCATTGGGGTGTCGTTCTTGGGTAGTGCCCAAGGCATTCCCCAAAACCACCGAATGCCCAAGGGAAGGAGTGTCCATCTCTGTAGCCGGGGCCACCACTGTGGTCAAAGCCCAGGCAGGACATAGTCAGGGGACCGTGGGGCTGCACCTTGGACACCTAAGGCCCAGGCAGCAACGTGGGAGCATCTTTATATGCTGTTTTCATAGTCATAGGCCAAAGCATTTCAGTACACAACCAAGGTGTGACTGGAAACGCACATGGGGCCAGCATTTAGGTACCCTGCAGTGAGGAAAGGGACCTCACTGTGCTAGGTGCAGCCAATGCTATGGAATGGCTTGTGCCCTGAAGCAGCATGCAGACTCCTGTCCCAGTCCTGCAGAGATTTATACCTGTATTTAGTCTCTTAAATATGAGATAAATGAACCCTGCGCTTTTCTGAAAGAGAGACAAAACACCACTTGCTTTTCAGAGGTGAGATCTTCACTCAGAAGCAATTCTTTTACAATAAATCAACTTCGAGGAATGCATCCAACCCATCTCGAGCTGTCATTTTACAGGAGGTTTGCGAGGACTGCAAGGTGGTTGTTTACAAGGAGCTGCAGCTCATTTCAGACTATTTATTCCAAGATGTTAAAGCAATAAGGCTGCATACGTGTTTCAGAGCAGGACCATATTCCACCCAGAGGAACAAACGCACATGGATCCGTCCATCTGGCCAAGATCCTGTCGCCTCAGCTCATGTGTAGAGACAATAACTTGTTCAGCAAACAGCTTTATACAGGATAAACAACACTGATACTGAGAGCCAGAGGCAAAACTCTACCTCTACCCTTGCTGGGCCATGTTCAGCATTTGCCTTTGCTGCTTGCAATCCCAGAATATATTCAGTATCACAAAACCAGGGAATACTCAAGGTACTGCAGACAAATATACAGCTTTTATGTTGGAATTTGTTTCCCATTTTTCTGTTGACTTTCCTCCTGCTTTTTTTGACATCTATAATGAGTTACTTCCATTGCACTGGACCAAACTTTCATCTGGAGTAACTGGAGGCAACCCATGCAGGCTGGGAATCTGACTTGTTAACTCCTCTATCTACTCTTGAAGTCCTATAATTTGGAGACCGGGATGAGAGGAACAATAAAAGGTCTTGAAATGACAAAGTAAGGCCTTCATCTCAGTTCAAAGATACACTAGACAACTGGTCCAAGAGGAGCCATGTCAGATTCCCTTCCTAAGGGCTGCAGGCTCACCATCTTTTTAGCTGCTTTCCCAACCGCTTGCTGTCCCCTTCTACAAGGTGCAATCCTGCCCTTGACCTCTGATTAACTTGGATGCCTTCCAAAGGAAGTTTCACAGTTCCAGTGCTGGTATTTTTAGCCTCTAGTCTTTCCCTGGTTTTGCACTGAATGGCTCCCTGCCTTCCTAAACCACGACAAGAACAATTAAAAGTAATTTAAACAAGATACTGTTTTCCCCTCTTGCAGGAAGCTCTCTCTGAAGTGATCTCCATAAATCTCTCTAAAGTGGTTGTCATGCCTTCCCATAGCACAGCTGATGGCATCCATGCCTTGAAGTCATTTTTCCCATCTCCCCCTCTCAGTTTTCTGCCACGTTAGTCTCTCTGCGACTTAGGAGGAAACTTGCAGAGGGTGTTTTCCAGGTCAGCCAAGTCTTCCCTATGCATCTCTCTCCTTTGCAGCCATCCAGTGCATTCCTGGTCTCTTCTGAGAGGTATTTTTCCATTGCTGCCACTCTCTGGTTGTGGGCCTTGCTGAGGACATTTGAAGCATGACTCCCAGCACAGGACTGCTTGTGCACTGGTGGCACAGGCACAACAGAAAACATAAGTACCAGGAGGTTTTCCTTAGCATAGTCTTTGCCAAACCAATCGCTCACTGGAACGACCACACGTACCAGGAGAACACTTTGCAGCCAAACACTTTATGCTGAGCAGCCTTGCTTGCTAATGCTGCTCTTAAGCACTCAGAAGTCATGAGAACCAACTTAAAATGTTCCAACAGGAAGCTTTCTGCTTTAGGGCATTTGGGATTTGCATTTGCACACTCCTCCCTGGAGAGTCAAAACACGGGACTAGAGGACACAAAATTGGTCCACTTTGGTGATGGCTGCGCCCCACAACCAGGGACTACACCATGACCCAGCTACCAACATGCAAAGCCTCAACAGCCACCAAACACAGCAGAAGAGTTTCACACCTCTCACGCAGCTATGCTGCAAAACCTTCCCAGTTTAACAATGCATGTGGGACATCTCAGTGCTCCTATGGTCTCAAGCAGCTATCTGATGGGGATGGCGATTTCATGAGTCTCCTCAGAACCTGAGATGATCTCTGCCTGGATCCCAGATTAAATCCATGGATCTAATGGATTAGATCCATGTTAACTAAATTGAATGGATTAGGTCCATGGATTAAAGCCAATTCAGAAACCTAAAACATTTCCTTTGGGGAGGAACTCAACTCAGGCCCAGTCAAACCAACAGGAATGAAAATGACCCTTCCTTTGATTAGTTAGAAAGGACCGGGGAATACCAGAGTCCAGAAACTGGCAGCCTGGATGGTGGTAGAAGGGGGCAGCATGCAGCACGGACACGCAGCTCTCGACACCTGCAGAGATATGTCCAACGCTGCTGGAGCATATCGTTGGCAAACAGCACCACGCCATTGCTGCCTATGTCATAAATTGACATCTATGTTGAGGACACACGGTTTCGTTTCACTGCCATGCACATTACATGCCATTAAATACCTTTTCACTCCTCCCTGCCCCCCACACCTCCTTTCTGGGGGCAAATTACCTCTCCTGGCCTATTTTGTTGACAAGGAGCAGAATCTGATGAAGTGTGCAGCACATGTGATGTTTTAGTATGACACATAACATTGCTGGTGCGGTGTCTGGATCAATCTTGGCATAAGGTGTCAGGTTTGCTTCCCCTGGGGCCCCTGCTCCTGCTGGAGACACACTCTGCTTTGGGTCACACTACTTCCCATTGTTGAGATAGACAAGCCGGGTGCAGAGATCGGATGAGAAAGCAATTTCCAGGCCAGTACAAAAAAGGGAGGGAGAGGCAGGCTGTGCAGAGAAAACATGGAGGGAGGACACAAAATAGGAGCCAGCACAGGTGGGAACACTGACCATGTTAGGCTCGGATAGGCAACAGCACGCAGAGAAGAAGCCCACCCACAGCCATGATCGCAGCAACTGAAAAGCAAACAAAAAGGCCCAGGATAAGGAAAAATCCCACCGCCCTGGCAAGGTGCAAATACATTCGCAACATTTTTACACGCGCTTCTTCTTCCTTATTGCAATTATTATCTGTACACCCTGGGCTGCAAGAATTTCATGACAAGTGCTACCACTGGAGGAAAGCTCCTTGGGGAGAGCGTATAGATTGGTTACAATTATACAGTTACAATTTTCTTTAAATAAAAAAGCACGGGATGGATGTGAGCCCTGCTTTTGCAGGCCCTTAGGCACACGCTCAACTCACACAGCCCCTTCTGGGCCTCCTTGCACCAGTGAAGCTTTGCAGGTGTGTTAAGTATCTGCAGAAGCAGGACCTGATGTGTGCGGGCACAGCTTGCTTTTGAAGGCTGCTGAGCCACTACTCTAGTCTGATCAGATTATGGGTTCGCCTGGTTATCAGTCCATCACCTGAGGCTCGCTGCACCTCAGTAACTGCCCTTTGCCCTTGCCAAAGAACTTGAGTGGACAATCTTCCTGTTACCCAATCTGTTAAGGTAAATCATCCTGAAAAAGAACACAGGGCAGAAGAAACAACAGGAGGAACTTCAGTACGATACACAAGCAGGAGCCCAAGGGTGCAGACACACTCCGATTCAAGTCAGCTGAAGATCTCACTCATCATTTCTCCTCAAATCATCATGACGTGTCATTCTTGAAAAAAAATTGTGCCCATCAGATTTTTATCAAGTATAACTTAAAATGCCTGAACACATTAAAATAACCTATTTACACAAAATTAACATTCTGCAACTGTACTGCCTTGAATTATGAGGCAAAATAACTTCAGGCATGCAATGATTTACAGAATTATATACTGGATTATGTGCTTACTTAAATTAGAACTGGTGAAGAATGTCTCTTTAAGCTCCTTTTGCATCAGCAAAACAACTAATGTTTTCTAAACAGTGATGCCAATATTTTTTTACTGTAATTGACAATATTTGTATTTTCATAATGTCCCAGCTTGTACAGGCATATTAATATGGGAGCAGCTCAGCCATCACTAAACCTCTCCACTGATCCAAGTTAACACCAGAGATCCAAAACCCACAAGCACACAGAGGAAATGCAAGCATTATATATTTTGAGTCAATTTTGCCATTTTCTGGGTTTAACCTCGCAGGATTTGAGCGCAGGAAACTGTTACGCCTGCAGAAGATGACTGTGGCTGTGACAACTTAGCTTACATTTTAGCTCAGAGGCCTTTTCTCCCCAGGCATTTTATAACAGTTGCTGCCACCAGACCTTCCAACACTGCTCAGCATGCAAAGTCAAGGTTTCTGAAACAACAGTTCAATTAACCTGAAAAGCAACCACTCCTTTAAAATGAAAAGAGCTCACTGTTTCCTTAAGCAAAGAAAACTCTTTGAGCACTTCATCAGCAACTGGGCTGCTCCGAGACAAAAATCAGATCCCTGCACTGAATGCAGAGGTCTTCAGATGTCACTTGCTCCCTTTCATGTGGAGTAAGAAATGCTCAAGTGGAAGGGCAATATGCCTCAATGCAGCCCTGCTCCTGCACACATCGCATAATGCTGTGCACTTAGGGTCAAAATACCCGGAGGTGTAACACTGGGGGAAATGTAAAGGAAAATTAATTATTGCTTGTGTTAAAAGGATGGCTTGATGTGGCATATAAGCTTCAGAATATAAAAGTCCTGAGGCAAATAAAACTGAATATCAAACTCCAGCAAACCTTCTGTGCCCTCATGGCCACTGCATTTGGGTGCTAAAGGCTTCTAGGAAGAGCAGAGCTCCCCTGTCTCCTTGCTCCATGCAGGGCTTTTTCAGTCTAGAAACTTAGCTGAAAGCAAATGCTTTCCAGAAGAGATCAAATGCTGTGGCAGGATAAGCCACTCAATGAAATGTGCCTGGACCTCTCTGGGGTTTCAAGATCTTTTGTCAGTGTGCTGACCTGTATCAGGGAGCAGTCAGAGTTGAACAGAGCACTGTATACACAAAAATTTTCTGCAAAGTCTCCTACAGCCTCACTGAATCAACCAGCAAGACTATGAGGAGAGTTTGTGGGGGCTACCCCTGGCTTCAGCAGGCAGTCAGGAGTCCATCTGACCTCCTGCAGAATAAGAGGTGACACATCCACATAACTGAAGGTTACTGAGAAAACACCTGCAGTGTTCAATCCCCTTTGCTGGGAAAGAATGAGGCACTGAGGCAGCTCCATCTCCAAAAGCCAAGCTGGCCTGAAACAAAGTGTGAGTTCTGCTTTGAGTCCTGGCTTCAAGGAAACGACTGTAGATGGCCAGAGGCAATGCAGAGGAGCCTGTTGCTGCACCAGCACCTCCTGGACCTCTGTAGCCTGCTGGCACTGCCTGGCTTCTTGGCTAGACCAACTCTGCTGCTTTTGGTCATCTCAGGCACACAAAGCCAACATTCCTTCCTAGCAAAGGTGACCCCTGCAATGCCCATGTGATTTGCAAACCAAACTGTCCAGTGAACAAACTTTAATAAACCTCTGGTAGGAGGACTTATCAACACCCCTGGCACCATTTCAAACCCTGGGCTATATGCTTTGTTAATGTAACGTGTATATATGGTGAGTCCCAAAAACTGTGCCTGCAAACAATGTAATTAATTTACCACAAGTCTGCAGACAACCTAGAGAGCATTCAGAATTAAACGCTATTCTAGTGACTAGGTAGGTCTCAGAGAGGCTCTGCCATATGTAGCTGTGGCTTTTAAGAAGTATAAGTTGAAGATTTCAAGTCATGATAAATGAAAGCCTCATTTGTTGCTTTTAGTGAGCATGGGATGGTCTTCAGAGGCTTGCAATTACAGACTGAAGTACTTAAAGGGTGCCTGGGAAGATTTCTCTAACCCTTCACACGGCCCTGAGCGATGGCAATGACTGTTTCCTGCATCTCCAGGTCAGGAAGCCAGCACCACACCTAGCACCTCACAAGTCAACATGCTTGCTTCAGGCATCAGAGAAGCAACATTACACACTGTGAGATGCTAGAAATATATTTCTTCTTTGCCCAGAACTATATGAAAGTTTAAGGAGTCACCTCCTCTTCCCGCTGAGCTATACCTAGGTCACACTTTAAAGCACAGCTCTGTGCTGCTTGAGAATAACTGAGAAAGCAGAAGCCGGAGCAGACAGTATCTATGCAATCACTGTGGGGAAAGACAGTAATGCTTCCAGGGAAAGGAACTCCACTTGGAAAGATCTCTGGCTTTGCTATGTCTAAGCCATAAGAAAGTATGGATAACCTTTGTTTCTAGTTAAGAGGCCAAGTGCCTCAGCATGGTTTGTCCCCAGGAGAGGTCACGCTTCCTATTTCTAGCATCCAAAGCAAGGTGAACCATCCACATTTCAGAACTGCAGAGGGGATGACAGTCTGATTTTATTCTTCATCCTCTACTCACTCCACAGCCAAGAGGAGACACTGTAAGACTCTACTTTAAAACACTACGTATGCATGGGCTTTCATCAGTGATCAGAAGGAGACTGGAGCTGCCACTACTGAAGTCACGCTCCATTTTCAGCTTGAAGGGCAATCCAGTTCCCGTCTTGGAGTAGAAACAGGACTTGCACTATGCCATCAAATGCATCATCTGAATGAAGGTGAGGAATGTTTGCCACTGACTGCTGTACTCTCCCACATTTCCCCTGCTCAGACAAAGCTTTCACCAGCTGCTTATCTGTTCATGATATTCCTCCTGCCCCATCCCCTTGGCTGCTGCCAGAATAACTCAGAAATGATGCTTTCAAGGGCAATGCCCCATGGGCTTGGAGCTTAATTACAGATTGGGTCAACTCTCACCTCCTGTCTGGGCTGAAGTCATCTGAAGGCAGATGAGCCTAGGTCCCTAAACCCTCCTTGAAACTGCAGCAGCTCAGACTGGTTTGTGGAGCCTGGTGTGTTTGCACAGAAGCATTAAGCCAAAAAGTGTTTAGAATTAAAGAAGAAAAAAAGTTTCCATACTGGCCCTCTGAAGGCATCACCCTGTGCAGAAGGCTAGACTGGAGCACGTTTTTTTCAGAGAGGAATCCTGTATACCAAAGCTGCTAACGCTCCTCTCTGGGAAAACAAACTGCCAAAGAACAAAGAGGCTGTTAACATGACAGAGGTCATAAAAACCTTGACCCAAACAGAAGCAGGACCAGACCCTGCCTGCTCTTTGTGGATGGGAATTTTGTCTTGGCAGACCAAGGGCTACTCCAGCAAAGCCCTTCCTCCGGTCAGGTGAATCGTGAACAATATTTGGCAGTAGGCAGCATTACAGAGTGGTTATAAATCATGGAAGACAATGTCCTGTAGGAAGAAGGAAGAGCAGGCAAAAATGTAGAGATAAAAATCCTTTAAAAAGTAACAACTAACAAAAATTGTGACTCATGCTGGAAAAATTCTCTCTATGAAAAACATTATCTACAAACTGTCTCCCGTTTCCTACGGGAAATATTGAAAAAGCAAACTATTTTAAGCCCTGACACATCTTGGAAAATAGGATGGGGAGGGGTTGTGGAAAAATTCATCCATTGTAACCTTCCAGATCATGGAAGGTTGCAAACGCTGGCTCAGGACCTAGGATATACACCACAGTTCTTTCATCCTCTCTACTCTCTGAAAGTCACTTTTTAACAAGATGCATATATTTGTGTCCAGAAAGTAGCACTCTGCCACCACAGGGGCTGATATTTAAAAGTCTAAATCAGCTAAGGTCAGGGATGAATACTCTAGTGCAGAAGCCTCTAATTGCCAATGCTCAGGTGGCAAGATATGTCTTTGCTTTGTCTTTTGAAGGCTACTTCCTTGCCAGAAAGAGACTTTCTATATATGCACAACACAGGGCGAGGGGCAGTTTTTTGCTGCTTCAAATCTATTTTTTTTCCCTCAAATTCTATAAAAAGCTCCCTTCAGTTCTTTGGAAGATCACTTGAGATGGAAAGGTCATCCATAATGGGTATAAATGCAGATGCACAGTACTCTTCTTAGTTATTTTGAGCAGCTTTTGTAAACATGCACAGCATTGACCTAATAGTGTCCCCTTTTTACCCTGTAAAACCCATGCCTTTGTTTAGTGCTACAAAGCTCAAATGCTTGGGGAACTGGAGTGACCTACAGTGGCTTAACACTCACCCTAAGACCCTGTCAGGTTTGCAAACAGGGCTTGAGGATAAAAGAGGGGGAACTGCTGTGGAGCAGTGGGTCTCCTTTCCAGACTGATGGAAACCTGGCTTTCTAGCTCAGTCTGTAAGAAGAAAGGGGCTGGTGACACCACGATGACTGTGGCACCTTATTGCTCCTTGGAAGACGGAGTGCAAAGATCTCCGTGACAGGCATTGTCTGACACAGACTGTAAAACAAAAGCCTGTAATGATTTTGGATTAATAGATACTTCAAGCAGGAACAACAATGCCAAGTGGTGTCTAATTCAAGCATTGCTAGGAAAGCCAAATTTATAGCCTTGCCCTATCTGTAAAATGCATTGCGCTTTCAAGAAGAACACATAATCCTAACAAAACAAAGATAATAACAACTCCGTGTTCTTTAATTCAATGCTTGTAGCTGGTTTAATAATAGATTTTCAATCCACTTCTCTTCTTTTGCTGAGACAACTACAGTCTGATTTAGTGAATCTCTTTGATTTGTATTCCCGATCATTATATTATTAATATGTCCTTGATGCAAAGAGCAAGATAACTTAAAAAAGTGATCAGCTATTTTGCTTGGCATTTATGACCTTGGTCAGAGGACGCATTACTTACAGGAAGAGTTTTCTGGAGCATCTGCAAGTACATCAGCTTTGAAATGCAGCTTAATTGTTTAGGGCAAAGCACATTTATTTTCAAATTCCTAGGAACCTCCGGCTTCAGACATAAAGCGTGTTTCCACAGATGGACGCTGGCATGTGGAAATGCCACCGTGCCTACTGTTCAGCTGACCTTTGGTTTAGGGCCAGCTGCCAACGGGAAATGCCAAGCTGTTACTTACCTTTGTCAAAAAGAAAACTGCAGATAACACTTGAAAGCATAAAAGGGGGAAGAGGTGTGGAAGCTTCTGCGTCCGGGGCCCTAGTGGAAAATAAAAGGCCTGCAGAGCCCAGCAAAATCCCCAGTCCTACAGCTTGGACCTACCTTCCAACCTGCTGGGAGCAGGAGGATTTCCCTTCCTTCACTGTGGGACTGCTCTCAAGCTCCTGCTTGCTTCAGCCTGGCACTTGGAGGACAAGCACAAAGAGATGGCATCCTAGGGAGGAATATCCTAATTTTGAGGTGCCCAGGGCCCCCCAGGGAGCCTGGGAGCAGCAGAGAGCCAGCAACAAGAAACCTGTTCGCAGGAGCTGCCCAGGCTATGCCCTCAGTGCTGCAGAGTAAGAGGGTTTTTCTCCTCAGCTTTGCTGCTGGGCAGTACCTGCTCTCCTACATCAACAGAAAAGACAGAGCTCAGGCTTTGCACACGTTTCTTGGCACAGAAAGCAATGGCATTTCCAGCTGGAGCAACTCCTGGAGTTCAAAATGTCTGTTTCTCCAAACGCAAGTATGGGAAAAAATTAGGAAAGATAATTTAACCCCCTGGAACCAGGCACTGGAACAACATAACCATTCAAAAGACACAGGAAAGCATCTTCCAGAACCAGGTTAACAGCTTCAGAAAGGGATTATCCCATGACTTGGAATGTGTTTATTGTCCCCACAGTGTCACAGCAGAAGAGTCATTCCATGAACTGTCTCAAAATCATATTGAAGGCAAAGCAGCATGAGTGACACATTTCAGCGGCATCTCTGCTTCTTCCAAACAAGTAATTTTTTTGTTTTGCTTTGTTTAATTTCAAATTGGCTGTCAGCTTTCTGGGCTTCTGGGGTTTATTTTCCTGTCCTCACAAGTCACTCAGCATACTAAACAGGCTTTAAAATCCACATGAACTCAAAGCAGCCAAGAAACTCTATGGTTTTGAAGCCAGCTCTCTAATGATGGACCACCAAACCTTGGCGCTGGAGACTTCTCCACCACCTCCAGCTGAGGGACTAGGTTCTTCCCAGTTTAGGGGAAGGGTTGAAAAAACAAAAGTGGACCAAGAGCTCAGCTCGGCTTGCCTGCTCCTTCCCATAGGTCCAGCATGGCACCACAGAGAAGCTCCTGGGAACCTGAAGCTGCCCTGGGGACTCCAGAGAGGTGTGAGTACAAGGTAAGAGGATTAAGGCAGCATCAAAGGTTTTGCCTTAGAAGATGGAAGTTTTATAGACATGCCAAGAAATCAAGAGCCAAGAGGAAGCAAGTCCTGGAAAGTCCATTAGGACAAAAGACAGAAAGACGTAATGAGCAAGAACTGCTCACAAATGGCTCAGGCTTTGCAACTGCTTGCTTGGACCAGAGAGGGTAGCAGCAAAAAGACCTGCAAGGGCATGCCCTCCCTTAAAGGGTCCCAAGTACTCTCCAGCAACTGTGGGAAGAGCAAGAGCTGCTGGCTGCCACACAGTTGTGATTCTTCATGGCCCCAGAGGGATATACACCCCTCCACCTACGACTTAGGCCCACTCTGATTCCTCCTCGCAGAGGTGCCAGGCTACACGTGCAGCTTCCCCGCGGCCACGCGCATCCTCCTGCCCGCACCGATACAGGCAGGCATGCAGACTGGGGGAGACTAAGCTCCACGTCCCCCAGCTCTATCTGAGGTGGGATTTGATTCAAAACCTCCAGCCTTTAAGCACAGACTTGAACTCCTGCCTACAGTGCTCAGAGCCAAGTCCTTCTGGCTACAGCTTTCCTGTATCTGCTGGTGTGAATGGCTTGTGGCCATTCACCCCCCTCGTGCTGCTGCATGCTTCTCACGCAGACAGGAGAGTTTACTTTCCTATTTTTAAGCCCAACAAGTCACTCACAGAAGATGACAGGAGCTTGAAGGCTGAGCTGGAAGAGACTGTCAGTCTCTGACCTTGAGTGGAGAGGAGTCTGGCAGAACACTTACCTTTTTAAGACCAGAAATAACTGTGTCCTTCCATGGATGCTCTATGCCTGGGGACAGAGCTGCTTAGCCTGGCTGGATTTCACCATGCCACATTCACAGACTGATACCCTGACTCCTCTGGGAAATAAGACCCTCAGCCAATATATTCAGTATCAGCACAGTTTCCTCTGTGAGTATCTTACAACTACTCTTAACAATTACAGTATCCTGTAACTTACAGCAACCTTGCTAGACCCGAGCCTAAAACAGACCTGTATCGTGAAAGCAGCAGTGGGCTGACGGGTACCTTAGAACTATAAATGTTTTCTTCACAGTGAAAACAAGTTCACTCTTATCAACAGATGCACCTCACATAGTTTTGCACAAAGGATGTTGCATCATTTGACTATTGCCATTAAAAAAAAAAATACTAATAGACATGTAGTATATGAAAAAAGTGTCTTAGACCCTGATCCAAGCTAGATTTTTCTCCCTATACCACAATCTCTTGTCCACCAACAAGTGCCATCAGCTTCCATTAGAGCTGTCAAAGATGGTATAGCCCAGGCTTTCATTACTTGCCTATGTTTAAGCACATGAGAAGTCAGTGGGATCTCTTGATGGTTTGAAGCTGAGTGTCTCCCTCTGTGGGGGTAGCTCTCTGTAAAATTTAGTAACACGCTAGGAACACATTAGTGTCCTACACATGAAAAACAAAATCCAGACCTGACCAAAGCTTGACATGTTTGACCACTCGGTTGGGTTTCTTCTCCTGTTCAAGTGTTTTCCTGAAGTCAAGTTTCCCCTGTGTGCAAAGCCCACTGTGAGCACTGAGTGCAAACATGTGGGGTTCAGGGTATTTTACCTGCAATAACATGTTCTGCTTATTTTCAAAGGAACGTGAAAACACTCCTGTGAGGATCCGGTCGAATAGTCAGGGTCAGCCTATGCAGAGATGAAAATCATTGTGAAGTAGACTACATCTGTGAGTGAGCCTTTGCCTTTCCTGCCTGTCCAAACAGATCAATCAGCCCACCTTCGTGCTGTTCTACAGCGCTGCGACTCGACATCTTCATTCACATGCTGCTTTCACCTAAATCGTGCTAATCAGCTGGTCAGATAAAAGTTATTACAGAAGTCAGAGAAGTATAAATACACAGCTTCTTCTCTTACCTTCCGCTGAGAAGGAAACCGATAACAACAGCCAGCAGAATGACTCCCACTGTTACAGACACAACAATTATAGGAATCTGGCTCTGGTCGCTGGATGCAGCTACTGCTGAGATGAGAAACAGAAAATGGAGATTAAAGTTAAAATGACAGTCAGCACTCACATGAGTCTTTCTAGTGAAGCTGCCAGTGTGGTTTCAAGCCTTACCAGTTCGTTTCTTCTTTCACAGTTTGTGTTTTCCCCCTCTGCTGTCTGTTTCTAGTTTGGAAAGGAAATGGGTGGAAAGAAACCAAAAACACATGCAAAACCAAGCCAAAAAAACAGCAAAATTGCGTCTGATTGCTGAATTCAGAAACCGAAGTGTTGCAGAATGAAGCCTTTGAGTTTGCAAACTCAAGTTTGCCTTTCTGGGTTAGCTGCATTAGAAATCAGAGATGAAAGATGAAAACCCAACAGGTTCCAATTTGCAGAGAGAACATTTATGGAATGTTATTGTTAAGAGACATAAGGAAGGTCTCTGAGATGAACAGCATTACCTGTGCTTGAAGAAGCTATAAATGACTAAAACCTAACTCCTTGTGGCATCTCTACCACATGGCCAGAAGATGCCCTCTGTATAACAGGAATTTGCTAAGATGCATAAGCTGGTTGTTTTTTTCTACTGGCAAAGGGAAGCAGAGCTCTCCCAGCCCATGCTTTGTACAAAGTTCTCCTGCCAAAAGGCAGGAGGTGAGTCCTATGAAAAAGATGGCAGCAGAAAGGTCAGGAAAGCTGTTCGAGAGTGGGGTTCTGCCACAGGTTGAGTAAGAGAAGGTGAGTACACTCCTGCAGCCTGTAAAATGGAAATAACACCTTTTTTTGCTTTGTTTATCTGCTTTGCCCTGTAGGGGAAGGAGCCATCTCTCCTCAGGGATTTGAATATGGGGTTCCCCAAGTAGAAACCAAAGCTTCCTCACCTTGTCCTCTCCACTGCCAGCTCATTTAGTTGCATATATTTAACCACCCCAGGGTACAAATCCATCTTCCTCACCACAAAAGCAGCTCCCTGGCATAGGCACTGCTGCTGTGCAGGGGAAAAACCCTATAGCTCCTACCCTTGTGCCAGCCCTGGATGAAGCTCCACACACTCCAGGGAGCAGCAGGGATCGACTGCACACCGAAAAAGCCTTT